>NC_142355.1:41832973-41989536 GCF_059441175.1 Urocampus carinirostris
CTGCCGGCCGGATCCGGCTCATCAGATGATTTAATCTGGCCCACCAGACATGTCTGAGTATGTCAAGAAAAAAAAACCAAATCTCTAGATCGGGGGTCTCTAACGTGGTTCCCACGGGCACCAGGGTGCCCCTTAAGGACAGCTGAGGTGGCCGCAGACCAGTTCTGAAAATAGATCAGCAGTGCTGGGTCATTGTGATTTTCAAGTCAGATGTTTAGTGGTAGATTGAGTGAATTAATTACTACATCTCTCTTGTTTTCCCGTTCTTTCTCATTTTCTTCCTCTCTTTTTCTTCTCTCTTTTTGTATTTATTTTTCTCTTTCTTTCTCTGCCTCTTGCTCTTTCTCTCTCTTCCTCTTTCCCTTTCTCTTTGTCTTTCTCTGTCTCTTTCTTTCTCCCTTTCTCTCACTCTCTTTCTTTTTCCCTTTCTTTTCCCCTCTTTCTCGTTTTCCCTTTTCCCTCCCATTCTCTCTCTTTCTTACACTCTTTTTTCTTTTCTTCTTCTCTCCTTTTCCTTTGTTCTCTCCATGTCTATCTCTCTCTCTCTCTCTCTCTCTCTGTCCCGTATTAGCCCTTTTTTTTATATTAATGCAAACCAAATGCTCCCTCTGGCTGCCAGAGGCAAGCATTGAGTTTGAATAGCGTGGTGAGTTCAGGTGTAAAACTGCATTCGTTTAACTGTTAAAATAAACCAGTTAACACATTCAAAGTCAAACATGAAAATATTTTTTTACCCATTGTTTGTAAATATATGTGTAGAAAAGATCCCTTGTCGTCCGTGGTTAGAATTTGGTAGAGTAAGTTACTACTGTAGGCTGAATAATAAAGCATAATACAGTGGAACCTCGGGCAGCACGGCGGCGCAGTGGTTAGCGCTTGTGCGGCACAGTTCATGTCATGGGAACCTCCTGCGTGGGTTCAAATCCAGCTCCAGACTTCCTGTGCGGAGTTTGTATGTTCTCCCCGTGCTTGCGTGGGTTTCCTCCGGGCACTCCGGTTTCCTCCCACATTCCAAAAACATGCATTTCAGGTGAATTGGCCGGTCCAAATTGTCCATAGGTGTGAATGAGCGAATGAGTTGTCTGTCCCTGTGTGCCCTGCGATTGGCTGGCAACCAGTTCAGGGTGTCCCCTGCCCACTGCCCGGAGATGGCTGGGATGGGCTCCAGCCCCCCGCGACCCTAATGAGGATATGCGGTACGGCTGATGAGATGAGTTGAGACAGTGGAACCTCGGTTCTCGACCATAATCCGTTCCAGAACCCTGTTCAAAAACCGATTTGTTCGATCACCGAAATCATTTTTTCCATTAAAGATAATGTAAATCGTTTTAATCCGTTCCAACACCCTGAATGTTTACCTTGAATGTTTAACGTAAACATAAAGCTAACCCAGGCTAATCGTACGTTCGCGTTATCGTAATCTTCCGTACAAAAGATTACGCTAACATGAATGTGTAAAAATAAAAAAATCAGGTCGTTTACAAGTCATTTAGCACCCGGATCTCCACAACAAGTGGTGAGCGGTTCATTGGAAAGGGGGCTCCGTTCCAACACCCTAAATGTTGGGCTTCATTCCAACACCCTGAATGTTTACCTTGAATGTTTAACGTAAACATAAAGCTAAACCAGGCTAATCGTACGTTCACGTTATCATAATCTTCCGTACGAAAGATTACGCTAACCGTGTAAAATTTTAAAAAAAGGATAAAGAAAAGAATTATGAATAGGATTTCTTACCTTTGTGGTGGTCCGCAGAAGCCATGCTGTATTCCCTAGCAAGATCAGACACTCGCACACCTTCATATTTTGCTATTATTTCTTTCTTAAATGCAATAGTTGTTAGCACTACTTTTCTTTTTTCACCTGTAGCAACTTTGCTGCTTGCACTGACTTTCTTCAGAGGCATAATTAGGGGCTAAAACACTTCGTACACCTATATTAAAAGCGAAAGCAAAACGAAGCACATCCGCACGCAATAACAGTTGGTCACGAAAGTAGCGATCTACACCCATACGCCGCTCAGCATCGCACCCTAGCGTACGCACTCACGCATTACCGGCGTTCGAACTCTGATTTTTTGACCGAACAGCGAAGCAAGAATTTCTCGAATTTTTTGGTCGGACTCCGATTTGTTCGAACTGAGAGGCGTTCGAAAACCGATGTTCCACTGTACTAAAAAGCTGCACTAAAAATTAGAGCTAACATTATTTTACTGATATGGCCCACCTGAGAACAGAAAGTCTGGGTCCAGCCCTAGAGCCAAACTGAGTTTGACATCTCTGCCCTGCAGCAAGATCAATCCAGACTCATATATCAGTACACCGTGCGCACTCTTAAAACATGATGCTACCTATTTGCTGGTTAAGCCAGCACAAATTTAGTCCAAGGTTTTGTTTCGGCAGCCATTAAGACTATATTAAAAGTTCACATTTTGTAATGTTTTTTCCTCACTATGTTTAAAAGTGTTAAGCTTTGCAAGCATCATTTTTTAAATGATACATTCTTGGCTTGGTATTAGACTGTAGGTAGTCAGTTTTGCGGGACTGACTGCACATTTCACTACTTGGTTACGCTCAAATCTGATGGTTTTGCTTCCAATAAAATGAGAATGTATTAATATTCATGGACTCATAGACCTGTCTGCTTTGTGTTTGTACAATAATTTTTTGTGGTTGTGTGGTGGACCCAAACGCAGGAAGTATGGCAAGGTGATGGAATTTAATCAAACTCATCCAAAAAGTAACAAATGGTAAAAAAAAAAAAAAACAACATAACTGTCAGAATCAGAAAACAAAAAAACAAACCTCAGAAAGCAGGATGGACTCGATAAAGGTGATGTGGAAATTGAACTGACCCGACAATAAGTGCTCTCCACAATGTCCTTATGAAGGTGTAGGGAGATAAGGGACAGATGTGTGGTGATTGGACACACCTATCCCAATTGCAAATCCATTAGGTGCCCCCTGGTGGAATAGGGCACACCGGACTACAACATAATCATTACTGTATTTCTGTTTCATGCAGGATCTTATTTTTATTGCCTTTTACACAAAGTATTGAACATTTAGCCTGGAGAGGGATGTGCTCTGACAGGCTGTACCTACCCACGGCACACTGAAAGAAATGGCCCTCCTACTTACCCCTTTGTGTTTTTTCGACATTTTCGGCATAATAACCTCTTTGCGAGGGTTAAGGGATCCGTGAACCGTGACTGAAGATATTGATTAAAAAAGCATATATATATATATATATATATATATATATATATATATATATATATATATATATATACTGGACTGTCTCAGAAAATTAGAATATTGTGATAAAGTTCTTTATTTTCTGTAATGCAGTTAAAAAAACAAAAATGTCATACATTCTGGATTCATTACACATCAACTGAACTATTTCAAGCCTTTTATTATTTTAATATTGCTGAATTTGGCTTACAGCTTAAGAAAACTCAAAAATCCTATCTCAAAATATTAGAATATCATGAAAAAGTATACAAGTAGGCTATTCAACTAATCACCTGAATCATCTAATTAACTCGAAACACCTTGCGAGGGTTTCCTGAGCCTTAAAAACACTCAGCTTGGTTCAGTAAACTAAATCACTGCTGATCTGACTGCTGTCCAGAGGACCATCATTGATACCCTCCATCAGGAGGGTAAGACACAAAAAGAAATTTCTCAAAGAGCAGGCTGTTCACAGAGTGCAGTTTCAAAGCATATCCACAAAAAGTATGTTGGAAGGGAAAAATGTGGCCGGAAACGCTGCACAACCAAGAGAGATGACCGCAGCCTTAACAAAATTGTGAAGAAGAGCCGCTTCCAGAATTTGAGGGAGCTTCAAAGACAGTGGGCTGAAGCTGGAGTCCAGGTATCAAAAGCCACAGTTCACAGACGTGTCCGGGAAATGGGCTACAATAGCCGTATTCCCATGGTCAAGCCACTTCTGAACTCAAGACAACGGAAGAAGCGTCTGACTTGGGCTATGGAGAAGAAGCACTGGACAGTTGCAGAGTGGTCCAAAGTCCTCTTTTCAGACGAAAGCAAGTTTTGCATTTCATTTGGAAGTCAAGGCGCCAGAGTCTGGAGAAAGGCTGGAGAAGAGCAAAATCCAAGTTGCTTGAAATCCAGTGTGAAGTTCCCACAGTCAGCAATGGTTTGGGGAGCCATGTCAGCTGCTGGTGTTGGTCCACTGTGTTTCATCAAGTCCAGAGTAAATGCAACTGTGTACCAAGAGATTTTAGAGCACTACATGCTTCCATCTGCTGAAAAGCTCTATGGAGATGAGGATTTCATTTTCCAGCATGATCTGGCACCTGCCCACAGTGCCAAAACCACCAGTAACTGGTGCACTGACCATGGCATCACTGTCCTTGATTGGCCTGCTAATTCCCCTGACCTGAACCCCATCAAGAATTTGTGGGGTATAGTTAAGAATAAGATGAAAGACACCAGACATACAAATGCAAATGAGCTGAAGGCCGCTATCGAAGCATCCTGGGCATCAATAACACCTCAGCAATGCCACAGGCTGATTGCCTCCATGCCACGCCGGATTGATGCAGTAATCCGTGCAAAAGGATTCCCAACCAAGTACTGAGTGCATCAATGGACATTTTCAAATATTTGATTTAGTTTTGCTGTTATAAAATTATTTTTTTACTTGGTCTGAGGAAGTATTCTAATATTTTGAGATAGGATTTTTGAGTTTTTTTTCAGCTGTAAGCCAAAATCAGCAATATTCAAATAATAAAAGGCTTGAAATAGTTCAGTTGATGTGTAATGAATCCAGAATGTATGACATTTTTGTTTTTTTAATTGCATTACAGAAAATAAAGAACTTTATCACAATATTCTAATTTTCTGAGACAGTCCAGTATATATATATATATATATGGTGTGAACACAGTACAAAAAAGAAAACAAAATTGAAAAGAAATAAAGGGTCATTGAGGATATTTTGTACAATCAACACATTTTACATGTTCAGGAGTATAAAGAAGTACAGATACTACCGGTAATCCAGTCCTGCGTATTAAAATAGTGCAGCGATATTTTATTCGTTAACATTGTTGTAAAGAACACACAAAACTGGGTACTGCAGTTCTAATTTATGTCATTTTATGTACTTTAAGAATCAATTAAATAGCCTTTGCATTGCCATGTGCACCAAAAATCTAGTGGCAGACCAGAGATGGGTAGAATTGCCAAAAATGTTACTTAAGTAAAAGTACTGTTCCCCCAGAAATGATGTGACTCAAGTAGAAAAAGTAGTCATCCAAATAATTTAAAAGAATTTGGTGAAACACTACTCAAGTACTAAGAAACTGTAGCAAGGTGTTATTTATCGAATTTATAAAAAAATAATCAGATCATCCAAAAATCAAAGTCTATTTAATCAACAAGAATTTACAGGTCCTTGTAATTGTAAGTCGGACAGTTTGTATGGGTGAACCCTCTGTATATGTAAATATACCTGCATATGTGAGGGCACAGCTTTATACACTGCGCATACAATATAGAAAAACAAGTGTTCCTAATCATGCTCACGAGTGCCATCCGGTGGTGGTTTAGTTCACTTGTTGAATCTAAATTAGGGAAACAAGGTCTCTCACAAAATAAACACGCATTAACAAGTTAGCAGAGACAGACAGAAAGACGTGTATTTATGTAACGTAGTAGCGTAATTTAAGTAACAGGTTAAATGAAGTCTTGTGTTGAGGTGTAAACGTAGTTTTATTTTTCACAGATTTACTCAAGTAAAAGTAGGCTATAGTGATATTAAAATACTAGATGTACAAAATGTCCAAAAACGTACTCAAGTTAACGGAGTAAATATAACTCGTTACTACCCACCTCTCCGGAATACCAATATACTTCCCTTATTCATCAAAATGATGGGGACCTGATGTTTTGCTCTATTTAAATGAAGCCAAACAGTAAAGTGTGTACTTTGCAGTTGAGTTTTTGATTGCCACGCGTGCCAGCATATACCAGCTCCGATTCTGTCCGATTTGGGATTGCAGGATGGCCCTGAGATGCGTTCTTCAATTGTCCCAGCACAGGAATTTTAAAACTAAAGACTCATGTTACAGTTAAAGGTGAATCTTTTGTAAACATACTTTGAATACTAATTTTAGGCGTTAGAATGACCAAACCAAAGTCCAGACTTCAACCCTATAGAGCAAGGCTTCAGAACCTATGGCTCTTTTCATGAGTCAACATAGCGCAAGATGGCGGGCGCACATGGATGCTGCGGCCCGTTGCTCTCCAGCTAATCTTCTATTTATTACCGTTCTCTTGTCTTTTTTGCTTTCTTTTTTGGACGCATGTGTGGCCAATAACACTTATAGTCAGGAGGAACTTATTCAATTGGGTGGGCGTCTAAATTTCGACTTTTCGGGCACTTTTTATACCACCTTTGATATTCCGAACGAGCTTCAAAGAGACGCGGGATCTCCGTGATCGGCAACCCCACTTACGAAGCGAAGAAGACGGCGTAGGGACAGAAATCAGAAGCGGGGTTGTTGTGCGGGGAAGTGTGTGAAGTGTGCGAAGCTAAAGGAGCCACATCGGCGAAACGACAGAGAAGGACACCAAGATGTGCCTAATTCCACCATTATTTCTTCATCGATCTTGCCGGTCAACCGACGCCTGAAACTCAACACGCCCGAACGGCGACATCTTGTTAAACGTTTCAGCAAAGCTAAAATTTGGTCTTTTAAATATTAGATCGCTTGCTCCTGTCACGAGACGTGGTGGCGTGGAAGGTGACCGGACCAGAACGTAGGCAGGAGGCATGAAGGGAGAACTCAAATGCGTTGACGATCCATAGGTTTTATTTAATAAAATAAAAGTCGCCCAATACTCCGAGGCAAAACAGAACAATACAGAGTTCCTCCGGCACGAACTCAACAGGACAAGGCATAACAGACTAAAACAGGACAAGCATAACAGACCGGGATTGTGTATAAGAGTAATGAACCAGCAACCGCAGAGCCCACAATGCAGCCTTAAATCAGCAGAACAGCAATCAGCTGATCTGCTTCAGCTTGAGTTCGGGGCGTGGCATACTGGTCGTCATGGCCACCGTGACAGCTCCAAAAGCTTTACTTGTTGATAATATTTTTCGTGATTACAAACTTAACTTGATTGGTCTATGTGAAACTTGGTTGAGACCGGATGAATTTATACCGTTAAATGAGCCTTCTCCTCAAGACTACGTGAGCAGCCATGTAGCACGCTCTTTGAAGAAGGGTGGCGGTGTCGCGCTAATTTCTGAAAAACACTCAAATTTACTCCTCGTCCCGCTAATAATTATAATTATTATGCGGTCCTCTCTATTGTCAATTTATGTAGTAACTATTTATCGCGCACCAGGGCCATACGCAGTTTTCTTAGATGAATTATCTGAACTTTTGTCTGACCTAGTAACCTATGCAGACAAAATAATAATTATTGGGGACTTTAACATTCATATGAACTCCCCACTCAGTTTACTTACTGTTGCGTTTTGGTCTCTAATTGATACATTTGGTTTTAATCAACTGGTTGATTTGCCAACTCATAAAGATGGAAACACGCTAGACATGGTTCTGACTCGAGAAATATCAACCTCAAACATGTCGGTGTTACCGTGTACTACCGTTATTTCTGATCATTATTTAGTCACATTTGAGGTGCTAGCTAAATGTAGTACTAAAAAAGCTGAAGGGCTTAGCGGACGCAATATAAGCACAGCAACAGTTTCTGAGCTCTTTGATCTTTTTTCAGAAGCAGTTGTGTCCTTTCCTTCATACAAAGGCTCTATCGACTCACTCATGAATACGTTTAATGCTACCCTGACTAGTGTCATGGATTCAGTAGCGCCCATATGGCTTAAATCACGACCTAAAAGACGCACGCCTTGGTTTACTGATGAACCTAGATCCCTTGATCAAGAATGCAGTTAATCTGAAAGAAAATGGCACGCTACCAAGCTTGAGGTTTTCCATCAAACCTGGTGTGACAGCTTGTTAAAGTATAAAGCGGCCCTTGCCTCTGCAAAATCAGCCTACCTTTCGAAGGTGATTGCGTCACAAAAGAACAACCCCAAAGTCCTTTTCGACACTGTAGCATCGCTTACAAGGCAACAGATTAACCCAGATAGTTCTACCCATTCAGCCCATGACTTTGTGGTCTTCTTTAATAAGAAGATTCAATGCATACAGGAAAAAAATTCTAAAGACAGTGTTAATACATCACATATTAAAGGGCTGAAATCTATAGATGCACGACTCGATAATCTTAAACAGGTGGTGAATACGGCCAAACCGACGACTTGCCTGTTCGACCCGCTTCCGGGTTCGCTTATTAAAGGTCTTTTTGGGGTCCTTGGACCTCCAGTTCTAAATATTATAGACATATCACTCTCCTCAAGTGTAGTTCCAGTGGCTTTTAAGTCCGCTGTTATTAAACCTACACTGAAACGACCCAACCTTGATCCAGAAAGCTTATGTAATTATAGACCTGTGTCAAACCTACCGTTTCTTTCTAAAGTACTTGAAAAAGTAGTGGCACAGCAACTGAATGATTTCATATCCGAGAACAATCTTTTTGAATCAATGAAATCAGGATTCAGGGCTAACCACGCTACTGAGACAGCTCTGATTAAGGTAACCACTGATCTCCTACTGGCAATGGACTCTGGCGCTTCATCACTTTTGCTGCTGCTGAACCTTAATGCTGCTTTTGACACAGTGGACCATAATATCTTACTAGAACGGTTGGAAAAATGGATTGGTCTCTCAGGAACCGTCCTCTCATGGTTCAGATCCTACCTCTCAGATAGGACGCACTGTGTTAAATATGGCGAAATGACATCTGAGCCCTTTAGTGTTACCTGTGGTGTTCCGCAGGGTTTTACTACTTGGCCCCCTTCTTTTCAGCATTTACATGCTTCCATTAGGTGATATTATTCGCAAGTATAATATTAGTTTTCACTGCTACACAGATGACATTCAACTATATCTTCCGTTGGAGGAATCTGCCACACTAAATTGTGGAAATTTGGAGGCCTGCCTCACTGAGATAAAAGAGTGGATGTCACTCAATTTCTTGCGTCTTAACTCTGAAAAGACCGAAATCTTAGTTGTTGGTCCAGCTAAATGCCGTGACTTATTCTCAAAAACTGCTGTGAACATTGACAAATGTCACATCACACAGAGTGACTCAGTTAAAAATTTAGGTGTCATATTTGACCCCGATCTGTCCTTTCAAACACATGTGAAGAAAATTACTAGAACTGCTTTCTTCCATCTTCGCAACATTGCTAAAATTCGTCCTATGCTGTCTCAGTCGGATGCGGAGATTATAATTCACGCGTTTGTTACCTCCCGTCTCGATTACTGTAATGCACTACTCTCCGGTCTCCCAAAGTCCAGAATCAAATCTCTTCAGGTGGTACAAAATGCTGCAGCGAGGCTTTTAACGAGGACAAAAAAGTCCGATCACATCACGCTGATTTTGGCTAACCTGCATTGGCTCCCTGTTAGCGTAAGATGTGATTTCAAAGTTCTCTTAGTATTATACAAAATCATACATGATCTTGCTCCCTCATATCTTTCAGATCTGATTTCCCCCTATGTTCCGGTCCGAAGCCTTCGTTCTGAAAGCGCCGGTCTACTGGTGATCCCAAGAGCCAAGAAGTGTTCCGCAGGTTCGAGAGCGTTCTCCATCCGGGCACCGGTGCTGTGGAATGCTCTTCCCCCTGAGATCCGATCTGCAACCTCAGTGGAAATGTTTAAATCTAAGCTTAAAACACACTTCTACTCTATAGCATATGAATAACCTATACTTTTTGTGGACAATATCTCTGTATTATTTGTAATTGCTGCATCCTTTGCCTGGTAATCCTGAAAGAGGGATACCACATGTGCGGTCCCTTCTCAAGGTTTCTTAATTTTCCTCATGTTGAGGTTTTTGAGTTTTTCCTTGCCCTCATGTTGTTTCCAGATCAGGGGATGGTGTAATAATAGTCTGAAATAATAGTCTGTGCAACAACCTGTGCAGCCCTTTGAGACTCTTTGTGATTACGGGCTATACAAATAAAAATGACTTGACTTGACTGACCTGACCATTATAAAAAAAAATTGTTGCACTCTAAAGTCATGTGGTGAAACCAGTTTTGGTACATGTGAAGCAGATGCATTACAGATATCACTTAAGGTTCAGGCAGTTATGCATATGAGACCATAGTACAGTGGTTAGCACATTCGCCTAATCAACAAAAAGGCCCTGGTTTGAAGCCTGGTTGTACTTCACCAAAAACATTCCCGGAATAGGTGCAGATGCAAGCTAAGTGGTCAAGGACACCAACTGAACAGCCATGCTAATAATACAACCAGTATATATAGGGCATATTTTTACTATGTTTTACAGTCAGGGTGTTGTACCAACGTATCCCGTTGAGGCAGTAGGTTGCTAAGAAAACCTTTTAATGGAAGATCAAGAAAGAATGTATGTTTACTGTTGAGATCCTTGATGATGAAAACCCACAAACGAACTCTAGACAGGCGAAAATGCCAGCAAACCATTCAGATCATTTTGATTGAGTGAGTGATAGAGGTGGGTGGCACTCCCTTTGCTCTCTCGCTCGGTGCAATCTGCGCTTAAGGTAATACGACAATATCCCTCTCGTTTGCAGTATTTTGTGACATTTTCACAAAATAACTTGTTTTGAAACCATAATCCATCCATCCATGATCTGCACCGCTTATTATCAGTAGGGTCGCGGGGGTGCTGGAGCCCATCTTGGTTATATTCAGGCAGTGGGCAGGGGACACCCTGAACTGGTTGCCAGCCAATCGCAGGGCACACAGGGACAGAAAACTCACCCGCCTTCAGACAATTTGGACCGGCCAATTATCCTGACATGCATGGTTTTGGAATGAGGGAGGAAACCCACACAAGCACGGGGAGAACATGCAAACTCCACACAGGAAGGGTTGATCCCACGGCCTCAGATTTGCGCCACACATGTGCTAACCACTGGGCTGCTGTGCTGCACTAAAACCATTATATAGGACAAAAATGACGGTCAAAATGAGCATTGACACTCTTAAATAACTTGGGGAGAAAGATAATTTTACGTCATATATACAGACGCACCAAGGGAAATAGTACCCCTAGGACCCAAGTGGTTAAAGGATCCAACCAACATACAATGATATGGGAGAAGGATATGGCTCTGGCATTATTGTTATTTTATAGATTTCATCAAATCATTAAATGACGCAAAGTAAGATAAAATGTGCTAAAATGTAAGCTTTTGTCGGGAGAGGTTTGGCAGTTTTGTTGAATTTTGTTTTAAAATATGCGTGGCTCTCTTTTTATTTTATTTTTTTTATGATTTTTTGCATCTATGGGTGTTTGGGTCAACAAGGTTCCATAACTCTGCTATAGAGCATTTGTGGAAATGTCTGGAAAATGTTGTGCACAAACGATCACCATCAACCCTCACGGAACTCTAGCTGAGTTTTAAGTAAGAATGGGAAAATAGTTGTTTCAAAATGTGCAAAGCTTATAGGTACTTAAAATGGTAAAGGGATACATATATATATATATATATATATATATATATATATATATATATATATATATATATATATATATATATATATATATATATATATATATATATATATATATGTGTGTGTGTGTGTATCCCTTTACGATTATGGTCGTAGGGGCACAATTTCCTGTGGCGTGTCTTGGGCAAGATCATCCTGGTGGCGCCCATCCACCAGGACGACTGACAAAGCATGACGTCATATGATTGCCGTCTGGTGTAGTTGACTGAATGACCACACTGGAGCAGCAGATCCTAAAAACAGTGACTGATATTTTCCATTGATGTAAAATGAGTAAAGAAAGCTTTGAGATTATGTTATGTTCTTGCCGTATTTGGAGATGACACGGTGATAATTTTTATTTTTAAAAATGATAGAAAAAGAATATAGATTTGGCAGGCTGCACTCGTGATGGACTCCTGTTGTTGTTTTCTGCATGCATTGAGATCTCCTCCCGTCAGACGCTTCTTTCCTCTAATCTCATTAGGGGATCTTTAAATCCCCTGACTGGTGCATCTAAACACCGTAAATCCTTGTGTACTGTACAGCGTAGGAGGCCACGTCGTAAACGTCTCACCAAAAACTTCAATCCCACAAAGTGCATATCAATATTCTCCTTTTAAATCCATTCCTGACTGATAATGTCTCTGTCTAGCAACAGTGGGTCATCAGGGCCAGCAAAGCCTCCTCTTCTGGCCAACATACCCAGACATTATGATCATAATAGTAACAAAATTCAATTTAATTTTAAATGTTTCTTTTTCAAAGTGTACATGTAACAGTGATTCGTTGCACCGGCTGCCTGCACGCTTAAAAAGTCTGCGTTGTGTTTCTGGTGGTGTTGAGGAAAACAGAACGAACGAGTCGAAATGTGGCTGAGACGGTCACCTTTAATTTCTTTTGAAACCCAAAGAAAAACCGACGCGAAAATGGCGCCACGAGTAGATATAGGTATAAAGGGAACACCACACAGACAAAAACCTAACTTGTTTTACCTGAAAATAAGCCCCCCCAAAAAAGATGGTGAATACGCACCCCCCAGTGACGCTTTTCACAGATGGCCCTACATATAAATGTTTATAATTATTCTCAGTATTTTGTACTTTTTATGATAGATTTCATCCATTTAGTTACCGAGACACTCCTTCGAGGAGTTTTAGGTCAAAGTAGGTATCCAGTCAGAATTCCTTAATTTTGTGTCGTCAGCCCTTTTAAAATCTGCCCAAGGCCTTGACAAGCAACAGTGCTAGCGTCCATGTGAATGGCACATGTAGCTGAAAGTTGGTTGCCATAGATCCTGAGATGGTGACAGTAAGGCCAGCCAGAAGACTTAATGTTGAATGTGACATGTATGCAATTTGTGGTTGGATACTCACTTGAGTAAAGCGATCAACCAAGCGGCATCAAGTTAAAAGTGTTAAAAATGTGTCATGTTAAAAATGTAACCCACTTTGGCTGAAGGAGTTGACAACAAAGATCTGGTTGCAGTTATACTTGCAAAGCCATTTTCAAGAGGGATCTTCCAGTGCCATCTTTGATACTGTAGACCACAACATATTACTTGATTGTCTAGAAAAATGGAACTGTACCTTCTTAGTTTAGGTCCTACCTTTCAGACAGGATGCAATGATAGATAGATAGATAGATAGATAGATAGATAGATAGATAGATAGATAGATAGATAGATAGATAGATAGATAGATAGATAGATAGATAGATAGATAGATAGATAGATAGATAGATAGATAGATAGATAGATACTTTATCCATCCCCGCAGGGAAATTTACATTTCCAGCAGCATCCCTTCGCTGAGAACAATACAATAATAAAGCAAAAGGAATACAATATACAAATACCTAATGTGACGTGCTAATACCCACTGTAGCGTGTTGTATAGAGTATTTAAATAGTGCTACATAAAATACACACTGCAATAAAAGTCCGGTAATATGCAATGTAGGGGGTGTGGTTTAATGTGGGCCTTTACTCCGCCGGGTGGAGTTAAAGAGCCTCATGGCATGAGGAAGAAAAGATCTCTTCAGTCTGTCCGTGGTACAAGACAGTGACAGCAGTCTGTCACTGAAGCTGCTCTTCTGTCTGGATATAATGCTGTGTAGTGGATGTGTTAACTAAGGCAATCTGACCTCGGACCATTTTGACATCACCTGTATTAATATGGACCTGAAGTATGACATCATCTGCATTGACAAGCCAACTGAGATGGGGAGCTGCGGCGCTGCTGTCATGGACTTGAACAATTTTATATATTGCCTTATTGCCGTCCGATCTGTGCCGCGCCGGCCCATCGGCGCCGCAATTGCTGATTGATGCTGTCCGTGATCATTGCATATGCTGTTCGGCGTGATTGTTGGAGATGGTCAAAATCACTCTTCCCCTCAGAAAAAAAAATGCCAATGTTCAGCAGCAGTGTCGGGCACAGAAGAAAGGCATGCGGCGAGGGATGGGGTAAAGTGTTGTTTTCAGAAATAGTCAGAATGACCGTCTCTCCTCTTAAATAAAATGTGAACATTTTGGGTTTACTTTGAGCTTGAAATTAATCTTCCGGGCTCGGGCTGGTTCAGGCTTTTATACCCGTTGGCCAGGTCGGGTCAGGCTGGCTTTTTTAGGCTTAATTTTACCTCTTGTGTAAAGGTAGCAATGCTTGTGGCAGGTATCTGACCCGGAAAGGCAAAAGGTTTTTTGAAAGCAACACTAAGGTGCGCTACATGAAAGCTGGTTTGTTGTTAACTCTTTGTTCGAGTGTCTTTTGTGTTAAAGAACAAGCTAAGTGACGAGGTTTGCATAACTTTTGATCTTGAGATACAATCACTGGTTTGAGAAGGGGTAAGATAGTCTAATTGGCTGGATACATGATGGAAGAAGTATAGAATGTCTTATTGTCTCAGATTTTTATATTACACACCTTGTTGTGCGTTTTATTGTTCAAGTCAAGTTACATTTATTTGTATAGGACTTGATCACAAGATGTCTTAAAGGACTGCACAGGTTACAATTACTCTTTCCCCTGATCTCAAACCAATGTGAACTATTTGGATATTATGTATTATTTATATTATTTGGAGCACAGTGACATATGTTTACCTGACCAGTTATCTGACTTGAGACTGTGATTTATGCTACAGAGTGAAACTCGCTTCATATTGTTTTACTATTGACTTTTCTTTAAGAGTTTTTTTAAGGTTCAGTTGCCAATGTCTACTTGACCAGTTGTCTCAGGTTTTGAGGGTTTTACTTTATATTGTTTACTGCTGATTGTCCTTTTATTAAGTTGTCTACTATTTATTTTTGTTGCACTTCTAGTGTAAGATAAATATTTTGCTGGTAAAGTCCAACGTTTTATGACACAACTACCTGTCTGTTGTTCTCTATTCAACTGACATGAATTCTGCTCGGAAAATGTTAAATTCTTGGACATACAAGAACTTATTTTTAAAGAAACGAAAATCGAGACTTGCCCTAGTAACTAGTTACTTTTACAACAGAGTAATTCAGTTACTGGGCAGCACGGCAGCACAGTGGTTAGCTTATGTGCGGCACAGTTCTGTGGTCATGAGATCGAACCTCCATGTGTGGAGTTTGTATGTTACCGTTTCCCCACACATTCCAAAAACATGCATGTCAGGTTAATTGGCCACTCAAAATTGTCTCTGTGTGTGAATGAGCAATTGAGTTGTCTGTCTCTGTGTGCCCTGCGACTGGCTGGCAACCAGTTGATGGCACACTGGTGGGCTCCAGCACCCCCGCGACCCTACTGAAGATTAGTGGTGCAGATAATGAATGAATGAATGAATGAATGAATGAATGAATGAATGAATGAATGATTCAGTTACTAACTCAGTTACTTTTTGGAAGAAGTAGTGAGTAACTATAAGTAATTACTTTTTTAAAGCAACGTGCCCAACACCGATTGATATTTAAATGTTCTGGAAAATAGCCTGTGTTGTATACGATAATGGCAATGAGGCTGCCAGTTGTGCGCATGTGTGCTTTTGTGTATGATTTCTCAAACCTTAAAGCCAAGAATTAGGGTAAATGGATAGATATTTGTTCTAGCCGGACTAAATAGGACATCACTGAAGGCCTAGCTGTGAAATGCATGGCCTGCCACTGTTGTCTAGTTTATGCACTCATTTATTTTAAGCCATTGACTTGTCTGCTCTTGAGTGGTACAGTATGGGCCTGACCACAAGGCTGTAAATCATGTGTTTTTGTGTGTTTTATGACCAAGGTCAAAACAGCTATGTATTGCACTACTCTTTTGATATATAGCATTGGTGTCAAACTCATTTTCGCCAAGGGCCAAATTAGCGTAATGGCAGCCTTGAAAGGGCCTGATGTGACATATAAATGTAACTAAATGTAATCAAATGGTATGGAATATAATCATCTCAATGTAAAATAACTCAATTCATTGCTTTTTCAACACTTGAATTGACAAAGATTTATCTTTACGTACACATACTACTATAGTAAATATAACAAAAATACAAAACCTTCTTTGACCTTTTTGGGATCATTTCTCAACTCTACTCATTGGCATGTATATAGAAACACTGCTGTTTAGTGGCGCTAAACCATCACTTCGCATATACTGAATTGTAACCGAAAGGCATTGTGGAAAATTTAATTTTTGTTCTAACAACTTTGACAACCTTTTTTTGGGACGCGCAGACATTGGAACTTGAGCTGTTGTTTTATGAAAGAATGGGAAAACATTTTAGAACAAAATGAAGTGACGTGCCACATTTGGCCCACGGGTCATGAGTTTAAAAGTCTCTTTAGTATTTCAAACATTTTTTAAAATGCAATTGATTATATATTTTATTAAATGTTTTCCTATAGAATTCAGTGTTAAATGTTGTTGTTTTTTGTTGGTTTTGTTTTTTTACACACAATTTATTTTTCTAGTGAGATGGTGCACCACCACATTGTGGGCTAAATGTTCGTGGGTTTCTCGATCAAACATTTCCAGATTGGTGGAAGTAGGAGGAAAAGGTTATTCATATCACTTCCCTGAACATCTTTCTATGGGGCTGTGTTAACAGTGGGGTGCCTCATCTGAATAACATTAACAAACTCTGAATACAATAGTAAAGGGATATCCTTTTTCAAGTTGATTGCTACTTTTTTTTTCAAATTAGTGCAAAGATCACTCAGCTTGATATGCCTTTCATTCTCAGTTTGATTACTGTAATGTTTTTCTTTCTGGTCTCCCGATGTCTAGCATCAAAAGTTCGCAGCTGGTTCAAACTGCGGCAGCAAGACTTTTGATTGAGACAAGAAAGTTTGACCATATCACTCCAATATTAGCTAACTTGCTCTGGCTCCCTGTTCGCTTAAGATGTGACTTTAGGTTCACTTACTGACATATAAATGTTTGCATGGACTTGCCCCCTCTTATCTGCAACCTCAGTGGAAGTTTTTAAATCGAGATTTAAGACACACCTCAATTCTATAGCTTGTGATTAATGCCGACCTCATACTTTTCTTTTCCTTTCCTTTCAGGCTGCCTGACTGGTGGTGAATTAAAGGAGATGGACATATAGGGATGAGTCAGCAGACCAGCACCTAGACCTGAAGCATGTCATCATATGCATCGGCCAGAAGGCTGAGATGGGAAGCTGTGTTGCTTCTGTCTCGGATTTTTTGGACAATTTTACATATAAGATTATATTTTCTATTGATGTTAACTATGTTTTTTGTATTGTTACCCAATGCAACATCTATTGCAGCATGGTCATCCTGGAAGAGGGTTACCAGTTGTGTGGCTTCTTGTCAAGGCGTCTTCTTTTCCTCAAGTTGAAGTTTTGAATTTAAGTCATTTAGATTAACGTTGAATTATTCAGAGATCGTCACTGAGTTTGCTGCACTAAAAGTAAAGGGGCTGAATATTTTTGCATACCCACTTTTTAGTTTTTTATTTGGTAAAAAGGTTTAAAATACCCAATAAAGTGTGTTCCACTTCATTATTGTGTCCCTTTTATTGTTGATACATCACAAGAAATTACAGTTTTATATCTTGATTCCTAAAGTCTGAAATGTGGCAAATAGTCACAAAGTTCAAGGGGGCCAAATAGTTTCGCAAGTCACTGTGTATACAGTATATATATATATATATATATATATATATATATATATATATATATATATATATATATATATATATATATATATATATATATATATATATATATATATAATTCTTTACCAGAAAACTAGGTTCTTTTGTTGACATGCTCAAAAATGTATGGCTAACCGGAATAAAACAACTAAAGGACCGGATCCAGCCCGCAGGTGGTACGTCTAAAATGGTTGCCTTAAGCAGCACCACTTTGATGACACCTGCAATAGAACAAATCAAAATCTAATCAATTGCATTCATCATACAATTTTGAAACGGTTAAGTAACTTTTTGACAACCTGTATAACTTCATTTCGGGGCCGGTGGGTTTGAAAACAAGCACTCCATGACACCTGGGGTTTAAGCCTGTCTATGGCCTACGGTCCGCTCTTATTGGAAGAAAAAAAAGAAAAACATGCACACACACCTAAGAGTTAATCTGGATCATGATGTCATTACTGCCTGGGTGGCCGACTAAGGAGGGAGGGGCATAAATAGGGATGGGAGCGGTTGTCCACTGTAGAAGGAGGAGTTAAATGTAATAAGCACTTCCACTCAATGGCCTTTGCACAGGGAGCAAGGAATTGGCATGGTTTAAAGGGCTGCAGTGTGTGGCTACTACATATGTCGCCAGAAAGGCAACAATTCAACATTCGTAAGTAGAAATCCACACTCTTGTGTCTGCCAGTCAGTCCCTTGTTTGGAAAATTAAGACCTATTTTGTATATTTTGCTTCCAATAATGGTGTGTATATTTGTAGTGATCCAAAACCAAAAGACTTGTTTTTTAATGATTGATGAGTTTCCGTTGTTATAATTTACAATGCTGCATTTAGCCATTTGTGCAGAGGAATCGAAGGATTTAGGATTTCCAGTCCTACTCAGCAGAATCCAGCTGTAGGCCAGTTGCTATCGGATATCACTAGTTCTACTTTTAGAGCTGGAAAAGATGCTCTTGTATGTTTGTTCTTTCCCTTTATCTGTGATGAGGGCCCAAGGCTTTCTGTAAAACAGAGGTCCCCAACCTTTTTCAATGTGAGAGATACTCTTTGCTACTCCAAAGAGCACCAGTTTACCATGCACTTTAAAATAACCTGTCATGCTGTTCGCATGTTGTTTCTATGTTAGTACAATGTTAATTATTGGGAGTCGGGTTAAATAGACTCAGTCAACCATTATAAGTAGTTCTAACTGCAACACCCTGGTTTTCTAGGTTTTTGAGTGCAATATCCCGGTCAATTGCAATATTCCAGTTATGTAAAGTTTTTACTTTAGAACTTTCTAAAACAGTCTTGCAGAAGAAATATTTTATTGCTGCAAATTACTTTACTTTATCTTCATACTGTTCAATGTTTACAATTCAACTGTTTACTTATTTACATTTGACTTCATTTCCATACATTTGTGTAGTTGAGTAAAGTGTCTTTATTATCATTATACAAAAGAATTACCAAACTGGAGGGCTACTCCTTTCAGATTAAAAGCAATTTAGAAAGCGGCTGGTCAACTGCACGCTAATATCAGGTAATTGCAAAAGAGTCCTGAATTTAGCGTTTCATGGGTAATGGATCCGGAGACTAGCCTCGTTCGACGGGGATATCTTAAGAGAGTGTTGTTAGCCTAACCGTAGGCCAGACTTTTTTCTCCCGACGCCACCTTAATCGATTACCAGTGGCAATAACAATCCAAGGAGCATCCGCTGGAAATGACTATTTCTTTCTGCTCTTCTGACTTTACTCAGAGTACAAGATAATTCATTTTCATGTAAGTTTACTAGCTGGTGTGTCGACATTTGTTTAGTGGCCAATTGTGCAAAACGCTCGCTGTTTGACTGACAGCATACACCAGCCAATCACAGTCGCACACTGCTTGCAAACTATGCCCTGCCTTTTTTGGATAGTGTCGTTGTGGTTGACTAAACACTCCATCACTCACAAACATGAAACTACAAATCCTTGAAAAAAAACTGCAGTACCTTGTGTTTAAAGAATCGCAACACGTCACTTTGCGATATCGATTAGATTGCGGTTAATCATGCAGCCCTACTCCTAAGGAACTCAAATTGGATAATTTCCCATGGCAACCCTTATAATACCTCTGCACAGTATTTGAAAAACACTATACTATGTAACCCTGCCCTCCTCTGTATATTTGTCATCCTAGAGATCATAATACAAGTCCCCCCTCATTTCACCCTCCCGGTTTTACACTTGGTGTCAGGGGGCACAGTGTGAGATTGTACTTGGCTCTACAGAGTGGGAGGCCAAGCTCATGTGATGTGGGGTAGGTGGAGGGGGATGGGGAGGAGAGATGAATAACTGTCATTCACAAGGGAGGGCCGGTTGCCGGGCAGTTGCCCTCTGCTGCGATTTTCCTCGCTGACTCCTGAAGTCAGCTGCCATCAAGCCCTCTTCTTGCTGGACACTCAAAGAGGCAGTCAACTTCTTCACTTTACTCAGCAACAAAAGGGATGCATGTTTTTTCCCCACCTCGCCTATCTGCTTTTATCCTACATTTAGCAACACTTTTCGGGACGTGCAACACATTAGGTAGAAGGAAAGCGATGGGAAGGGGGGAGGTTGGAAAGTGACTTCATGATTATCACCAAAGTTTTTTTTTTGGTGGTTGTGAGGAGTGATCAATCCGAATACTTTAGCGAAAAGGGAGATACAAAATAATCAGTGCAGCTGAAGATGAATTGTCAGGGATCTTTGTATTCATCTGGGCCAGGGGTCGCCAATTTTTTAAAGATAAGAGCTCCTTTTTTGTTGCTGATTAGCGTGAAGGGCTCCCAATTTGATATGTAATTCTAAAATAAAAATCATGTTGTTACTACGTTGTTACTAGATCATTCCACCACACTGCAATAATTGAAACAGCTTTACTATGACATGGTATTTTATCTACTGTAAGTTAAAGGCTGATTTATTGATTTGTATGTTTCTTATTGGATTGAATTGAATTGTATTGAATTGAATGCCTTTATTGTCATTATACAAGTATAACAACATTTGAGCTCCACCACAAGTGCATGCATAAATAGGAATAATAAAAAATGAACAATAAAAAATATAATATTCATGCAATAAAACCAGAATTGAGCTACTGTCAGGTATATACAAAATGTCTGAAGAGGTGCATATGTTCTGTCATACGGCAGTACAAAATTATGATTAATTCCAGTTCATTTTTTTAGTGCAAACTGGACTTGAGATTAGTGACAGGTCTTGGGAAGATGCTGTCTCTGTATCTATTAGTTTTGGCTGGTATGGCCCTGTAGAGTTTACCAGAGGGGAGCAGGTTGAAGAACTGAAGGCCAGGATGAGTGTAGTCTCTGATGTTTTTTGCGCTACCCAGGCACCGGGAGTTACAGATGGTGGACAGGAGAGGTAGGGGGTGGCCGATGATCCTCTGTGCTGTGTTGGTTACCCTCTGAAGTCTGTTTCTGTCCGCTTCTGTTCTTGAGTGCCACACAGATACAGCGTAGGTCAGCAGGCTCTCAACAGCTGACCGATAAAAAGTTTCCAGCAGGTTGATGTTGAGTTGCTCCTTCCTGAGCACTCTCAGGAAGTGCAGTCTCTGCTGTGCCTTTTTTTTTCCAGTGCTGAGGTGTAAGGTGCCCAGGAGAGATCAGCAGAAATGTGGACCCCGAGGAACTTGAAGGACTCTACTCGCTCTACACTTTCACTGTTGATATAAAGCTGGGCAAGGGCGGCCTTATTCCGATGGAAGTCCAGGATGAGTTCCTTAGTCTTGTCAATGTTCAGCGCCAGGTTTTTAGGGCGCGCCACACACTAAAGAACTCCTCTCTGTAGCCAGCCTCGTCCACCTCTGTGATCAGCTCCACCACCGTTGTGTTGTCTGCAAACTTTGATCTTCTCAGGGTGTCTGGGTCTGCAGTCGTAGGTGTAGCGGGAGTAGAGCAGAGGGCTCAGCACACAACCTTGGGGCGAGCCAGTGCTAAGCATGAGGAAGGTTGAGAGGTGGGTACCTAGCTTCACGTGCTAGGGTCAGTTGACCAGAGTGTCCTTAAACTAATCACAAGTGGAGGGTGGGAGCACCAGGTTGATCAGCTTTGGGATAAGATTGTCCGACACTATCATGTTGAAGGCAAGCTATAGTCAATGAGGAGCATTCTGACATAGCTACCCCTTCTCTCGAGGTGGCTCATTGGAGCATGGAGGGCAGTGGATATTGCGTCCTCAGTGGATCTGTTTGGCCGGTATTAAAATTGATGTAGGTCGAAGGTGACGGGAAGACAGGCTCTGATATGTCTGAGCATGAGGATCTCAAAGCACTTTGTGAAGACTGGCGTGAGTGTTACTGGGCAAAAGTTGCTGAGATTGCCTGTGAGTGACTTCTTATTGAACACTAATTAATTATTTAAACCATTTATTTTGTTCCAGTCAAGATGATCATTTCTCTTATTTAAAAACATGTTTTCCTAGATGTATAAAACTCATGTTAGGCATTCAATGTGTTAACTGGTTTATTTTAAAGGAACAATTTGAAATTTTTGTGCCTTGGTACAAATGCTTCAGTTAAAAAAAAAACATTGATTGGAGTAGCAGGCAAAAATACATCATCCAGCCATTATCTGTACCGCTTATCCTCAGTAGGGTCACAGGGGTCCTGGAGCCCATCCCAGCTATCTTCGGGCAGTGAGCAGGGGACACCCTGAAATGGTTGCCAGCCAGTCGCAGTCACACAGAGACAGACAACTCACTCGCTCATTCAAACCTAGGGACATTTGGGACCCGCCATTTAACCTGACATGCATCTTTTGGGAATGTGGGTAGAAACCGGAGTGCCCGCAGGAAACCCATGAAAGCACGGGGAGAACATGCAAACTCCACACAGGGAGGTTTGGATCCCATGACCTCAGAACTGTGCCGCACAAGCGCTAACCACTGAGCTGCCGTGCTTTCCCTCGGTATCTTCACTACATACTAAAAAGAAATTCACCACAATGAAAATTTGTTGCTGAACCAAAAATGTGGAACCCTTGGTCAAAATAATGTAATACAGAGATGTCAAACTCATTTTTACTGAGGGCCACATTAGTGTAATAATTGCCTTTAAAAGACCCGATGAAAACTTCTAAAATAAATGTATCTTCTTAATGTAAAATAACTTTATTTTATATTTTCAATTTATTACAGTTTCAAGTCACAAAAATGACGCTTGCGTTAATTTTTTTTTTGTGCTAAATATAAAGGTATATAATGTGTAACTACGATACGAGATACAATCAAAATTGAAAAAAACTTCTTGGAAGTCGAATATTTTTTTCCTAAGTGTATGTTAACTATTTCAGGGTGTCCCCTGTCCACTGCCTGAAGATGGCTGAGACCGCTGCAACCCTAGTCGGGATAGGCGGTACAAAAAATGGATGGAAGTATCTTTTAACAATGCTTAACTAAGTTGAGAGCCTTTACGCATTAGTTTCATTGCGCCTATCTGCTTTTACCTTACTTTTACAACACTGTCTGGGACGCGCAACTCATTGAAAAGCACAAATGGAGGGGACTAGGGTTGAAGGTGGGACTTCGGTTTCCTCCCACATTCACCTAACATTGCGTGTTAGGTTAATTGGCTGGTCCAAATCGTTCTTAGGTGTGAATAAGCGAGCGAATTGTCTGTCCCTGTGTGCCCTGCAACTGGCTGGTAACCAGTTCAGGGTTTCCCCTGCCCACTGCCCGAAGATAGCTGGGATGGGCTCCAGCACACCGCGACCCTACTGAGGATAAGCGGTGCAGATAATGGATGGATGGGTGGAGTTAAGTGGCTGGTTATCACAAATTGGCAGAAGTCTGTTAAAAGGGCTTGCATGTTTGGTCAGAATGCATCTTAGAAGCCTTGCTCGGGAGGTATTCCGGGCAAAAGACTATGTTTCTTAAGCCAGTGTTCGGCAACCTTTTCTGCACCACGGACCGTTTCATTGTCTGATGATGTTTTTACGGTCCATCCCAGTCATGTATTTTTAATGTGGCTGAGTAATGTGAAACCTGGAGTGCGCGAGGAGAACATGCAAACTCCACACAAGGAGGCCAGTATCTTGTATTGAACCCAGGACATCTGACATGTGAGGCGGATCTGCGAATATCAACTCACTGGTCAATACCGGAATCCCTTCAGATGAGCTGGAAAAACTGGTGTGGAATAGTGAAATCTGGGCTATCCTGTTGGGGCTCAAACCCGACCTTGGATAAGCGGAAGAAAATGGCTTGATGGATGGTGTGGTTATAATTTGAAATAAGTAGGCTGCAGCTGTTGCACTCAAGAGTCTCTCCCCCACATCTCATTTTTGCTTTTAATGGACAGGGCGTTGAATAGTGACAAGAACAAGAAGGCTAAAACAAGATTATATAAATGGTGTGGCGGTCGATACATTTTTCAGTTGAGTTATTCTTGCATATTCGGCAGAGTAAAAATGATAACAGTAAATTAAACTCTTTTTGCTCAAGTTAACACCAGCCAATAGACTTAAGGGGAAAACGGACTGAATGCCACACACAGTATACGTGTTTACGAATTAAAACTACTGTAATAAATTAGCTCTATAGTGTAAGCATGTAACATTCGCCAAAGACCAGTTAAAGCAGGGGTTATATATGGCTCTTTTCACGATTACATATGGCTCAGTGATAAAATCAAATTCCACTACAGTGTTGCAATTCTGGTTAGCTCAATTTGGTGCATGCATAGCCAAAGCTACTCCGATCATATATACCGTTCAGGCCAGTATATTAGGGGCACAGTCTTACAGTCCAGGTGTCACACCAACAGACCCCATTTTGGCTGTACATCGCTCCTCTACTGTATATGGAAGCTCATTAAATAATGTGTGTTTACCATTGAGTCACCTTATGATAAAAACCCACATACCAAACTGTAATTAAAACGCTAGCCAAGCACACAGTACAATTCGATTGGGTGAGCAGTAGTGTTGGGTGTAGTAATGCAACTCCCCTCTTTCTCACACAAACCCACCACGCTGAAGGGAAATACATAAAAAATTGTTTGCAATTTTTTTGTGGCATTTGTAAAAAAGAACTCTGCTGGCACCTTGTTAAGAAACCATTATTTGCAAAGAAAATGAATGTCAAAATGAGCCTCAATGATTTCAAGTATCTGTGGAAGTTTAAATTGGTATATTTTTTGATAGTCACGATTGCCGAAGTGAAGACACCTGCGGCAGTCGTGTGGCGCGCTGGAGCGCGCTCCCTGATTGGCTGACGTTTTGTTCTTAAGCGGTCAGCGCCCAGACCAGTTTGTCCGAGCGTACTTCTGTGTTCCTGTGTGTTTATGCCAGATTATCAAGTACTAAAGACTACTGTTTTGATTCCTGCCTTCGGTTACGACCTGTTTTCTGCTACACGTTACGACCTTCTCTCCTGCCCTTGCCATTGACCTGTCCGCTAAGATTGATTCTGCTTACCTGTCACGGAACTATCGTTCCGCCCAACGTTGCTAGTGACCGACGCCCGCCGGCTTCCTAAGCCAGCTCTGTCAACTAATCAATAAAGATTCCTTTCAAACGTACGCATTTGAGTCAGAGATTCCATTCTGGGTTCTGACAGATATGTGGCACAGCCTCTGGCATTGTTATATTTATCGTAAACATTTTATCAAATACTCGTCACCCATAGAAATAAAATACCCAGAAAATTTAGCTTTTGTCTGGATAGCGGGTTTGGTGGTTTTGCTGAATTTTGTCTTCAAATATATTGTGTGTCTGTCTCCAAAAAAGAAAAATCAAAATATTTCGCTTTTATGGCTCTTTGGGTCGAAAAGGTTCCCGACCCATTAGCTAGAGGCTATGAAAACCGCAGGAGCAGAGGGACACACAAATTTAATAAAAAGTGTTAAATAATTTTAGTTTGCCTCTTTTATTTTTTTATTTTAAAGCGAGAGGATCCATTAAGTTGAAGTTCCCACTTGGGTGTGGTCGCTTGAGGACCGAAACACATGCTGATAAAGGTAGGCGAGTTGCAGACACAGATATCTCAAACAAGCTAAATATTATCTTCTTTAACATCCTCCTTACTTGCCATTTGCTGGATCAGTTGAGTTTGGTCAGCAGATTATAAAATGTCGATTGCCTCCTCTGCTGTACTCGACCTGATTTAGTTGCTGTTTTGAAAGGGTCAGTGCTCATTATTCTGGAGGAAATTAAACTTTCAACTCAAAGTACTGGCTGGATTTGTTTTACCTAAAATATTATTTCGTTGTTATGATAAGACTTCTTTTCGGGATAGCTTTTTTGGAGGGAGGGATTTCATGCTTCGTTTTGAAAAGGATCCACAAGCCCTCCTGCCATGTTTTTTGGACCATCAGTCCCATGTTTAAATAGTTCTAAGCTTTTAAAAGCTTCAAGAGCAGGTTATTTGCCGGTTAAATCAATTCTGTACTTGTACGTAAAATAAATGTTTGCGTTTTGTAAACAAAGACGGCAATAGTGATGCTATTATTGTAACATGCACAAGTTTAGTGCAATTTATAATCTAACACATGGGACACACGTTGGATTTTTTTTTTCCTTTTTCTTTTTCTTTGCGCTTCTGAACAGATATGTTCAAGAATATAAAAACAGTAGTATTAATGTTCATCTTGTTGAAGTAGTTTCTACAATGATTTAGAGGGATGTTCACCCAACTTTTGAAATACTACATGCTTGTCAACCTCAATCAATTGCTCCTCTAATTCATACATCCGACAGCGCTTGTTTTTAGCCAAGTGAGGCACACGACAGCCGGTGGCTGCCAAATTAGGTTGGTCATCTTTGTATCACAAACAATGCACATGTGAACCACACACTTGCACAGTGTTTTTTATCAAAACGGCTGAGTCAATTTTGAGGGCATTTTCATCACTAGAATGGCCTGCTTAGTTTATTGTGAAAAATCGTGATCCTGTCATGATTGCCCTATTTGGAACACCTGTGGCAGCTTGATTGGCGCCAACAGCCCGGACAAGCTGATTGGTGGCCACACCCTTCTTAAGCCCCGATTTCAGTTCAAACTTTGTCAGATCGTTGTGAGCTGTTGTGTTTCACTCAGTGAGCCTTCCCGGCCGACTTCGTCCCTGTTAAAACCTGTTTCCTGCCTGATTCCCGTTTTTCGACCCATTTCCGAACCTGACTACGCCAGTTTTGCCTGACGCCTGCCTACGACTACTATTACGAACTCGAAATCGCCTCTGATCTCCAGCCCTGGTCAAACGACGTGCCATTCCCGCCTGCCTTCTTCCGAAGCGGAAGTGTCACACCCGCCTTGCTCGATCCCGCTCTCCGCCAGTCTTCGGATCAAGCAATCAAGCAAGCCTTTAAGGCCCAATCCCATTCCTCTCACTTGGCCCTGAGAACTCTCCAGTGAGGTCCCTCCATAGGGAAGTGCCCTTGGTGAGTGGAGTGCAAAGTGGAGATGGTTTCCTAAGAAATTAGACGAGACTTGCAAGGTTCCACCCCTGTCCAGGAGATGGCGGTAATATTAATTGGCTGTAGACCTTAGTGACGTATTGGCCTACGTCACATGTCAACCTGTGGTGTGGCAGTTGGAGAGTTCGTGCAACGTTAAAAATGCCCGCTACAGCTGTGTTATTACCGATTGCCTAAAAGCTCATCATCTTTTCCATGTCTCCAATCAACGGAGGAGAAATGTGCTATACTGAAGACAGCTTCGGCGCTATGTAGTGCTGATTCATCTTTACAAGGTACGTACACTCATCAAAAAAAATGACCCGTTCGGTCAAATACAGTAAGGGTTAAACATACAACGCACGTTCACATAATACCCTATGTTTGTGTAGACATAAATGGCAATCTACTTATTAGTATCTTAATGCCATTTTATGACATATAGTAGGGGTCTTTAATGTGTGACATGATGAAAAGTAAACAAACACAAGAACAGTCCACCTGGCCCTTAAGCTGACATAATATCGTCACCAAACTTCCCTGTACGACCCAAAAACCTTAGTGCATAAGGAATTTAATTCAAAAGAGTTGTCATTGGATATAAAAAAAAGGTCATTTCAACATTTTTTCATGATGCTTACATCACAGTAAAAGCTGTATTTTTCTTTTCTATGCCCACATTTATGTCTAAATTGTTTATGTTATCCATTGTATTCCAGAGTGGCCGTCCCATAAGCATGGACAGGAATGTTCCCATCCTGTGCTTATGATTCAGTGTGGAGTCAGAACTCATTCAGGACTTAAGGTTGAGCAAGAAGGTCATGTGGGCCCTGCAGGAGCTGCTAAAGAGGGAACAGGGCCATGGCTGGAGGTCCTGATCTACGTGTACTGGCTGGCCCACGGTCTGTCCTACCGTGTGGTGTCACAGGTCTTCAGGGTTCCCAGGTCCACCGTACACAGAATTGTCCACAGTTAATATGGAATAAATTGCTCAAAAGCCATGTTTTAGGCTCTGGAAGTCAGACCCACATTTGCATCCTGTGCTTTTCTGCATTTCTATTCAATAAACATCTTTATTTTGAGTAACACCTTGGTGGTTTATTTCATAATGATGTGATATACTGTGTGTGAACTGTGACTGTTGGACAGAAAACAACTACAAATCACTCCAGCTTAAATAATAGTTTACTTTCAGAAAAACAAACTCACATTGGGGCGAAATACATAATAGTAAATAAATAATGTGTCACAAAAATATACCAATACTTCCATAAAGCTGGAAAACACAAACTGGAACTTCATTGAGTTCTTAATAAAATAAAATATTTTCCTTTTATAAAACAAAGGGAAACATTGCAGAGATGTCACTGTTCTGGAAATTTGTCCACGAGCTTCCCAAAAAGGACAGGAACCGCTCAGTTTTGGCCACAGTTTCCTCGAGCCTTTTCCTCACTCCGGCAGACTCCTCTTTCAAAAAGTCAGGAGGAGTGTATCGTGCATTCCTTTTTTTCTGGGTGATTTGGGGTTTGGCGCCGTATTGGAAGATACCGACGACGTGCCCGGTGGTGTGGTAGCTGTGATGGTGACCAGCTCTTCCATGGGACGTTCTACAGTGGCCTTTAGGTTGGGTGGAAAAAACAAGAATTACTTAATGCTGGTGTATTGTACAAAAACAACTGTGTATAGGATGCTCAACAAGTGGATGTGAGACAGGAAATTATAGGATGTGTTCAGGATAATTATTTGATAGTGAATAGATACATAAAATTGACATGTTATTCTTATGGCTGTAAGAACCTTCTATTGGCCAGCATCACATATGCTTTAGAATTGTCTCCACATTTGGACAACATTTTAAGAAGGTAATTCGTTTACTTAATATGCGTTTACAGAGAAGGCAGTGGACTATGTGATAGTAATTTGTTTCAACTGTATTTCCACGTGAAATTCGGAGACATTACTCATGATGCATGATGAAAACTAATGCGTTCTGATCTCACATGAAAAAAATCATATTGTAAATAAAACACGACACCCGAAATTGTGTGCAGTAAACAAGCGCATATATCCAGAACGTTATTGTGACTATGCTGCTTTAGCGACTGGCCATGTAGATGTAAAAGCACTCGTTTAAAACAGGGATGGGCTGAACCGTGATTTTCTGCACAGTTATCCATCCTACTTTACAGTTTGTAGCGTGAAGATTTTTTTTTGGCAGCTCCCTCGGTAGATTTGTGCACTTCGTAAAGTAGCGATTTTGCAATGTTCATGTTTTAACGCGAAAATACGATTTTCTATTGCATTTACGTCTAACTAAGATATCTCAATATATTTCGTTGCAAATACATGCGTAGTTGTGGAAAACTACTTACATTTGTGCGGTTCCTTTCCAGGCATGTTTGTTGATATTGAGAATTCGCATTGCCATCTGGGTAGTCACTTCACTGCCAAGTGAGGTAGAGAGCTCCCTAGGTCTGAAGTGGTTATGACATGGTTTGAGGGCACTTCTGAAACGGACTTGAGAGTATCGGGACACACCCCATTTTCACGTGAACGCGCAAAACCGAGTGACTTGGGCACATAGCGAGTGAAAGTGCGAAGAATGGGACTCTCACTCTCTTTCAATAAAATCTGAGAAACGCATGCAATTGAGTCCTGTGTCCGTTCTGGTCTGTGACAGTTTCGTTCTAGGATAATGTCTTTCTGGGAAAGATGCTGTGTCAGCAGCAAAAACAAAAAATGCCATGTAAGAATTTTTGGGCAGTTTTTACACCTGGCATAACCTACCTGGCCTGCCTACACAAGATGGTGTTAATATTAAATGTTGTTCCGTACTAGGAGAGTGGAATGTCTTTCTGGGGAAAAAAAATCTGGTTGAACAGAAAAAGTTTTTGTGTATTTTTCCAACTAGGGTAATCTACCTGACTGCCTGTAAAAGACGGTGTGAGTATTAAATGTTTTTCTTGCCTGGGAGAGTGGAATGTCTTTATGGGAAAAATGCGTCAACTTAAAAGTGCTGAGTCAGCTTTTTTTGTTTTACTGAAGGATGTTTTGGGAGAGCAGCGTTGATGCAAGGCTTGGTCACAACAATTGAATCATGATTGCATAACTAACAGCAATGATTTGAGCTAACATTGTACAACATATCTAAAATATTCATAACATATTTAAACAGACTGCTATCATATTTTTTCTTCAAGTTTCTAACCCAGGGGTGGGCAAACTACAGCTCACGGGCCACGTGGGGCATTTTAATCCGACCCAGGAAAGAAAGAGTTGAGAAAAAGGACTACAAATTAAATAATGTTGTCGTTTTGGTGTCACTCTTGTCCCCTTATCCATAAAATATATATTTTTCATTAAACATTAAAGCCTTAATGCTCCAATAGGTAGGCAGGCTCCTTGCATGGCTGACTCTGCTATTAGTGTATGAGTGTGTATGTGTGTGTGTGTGTGTGTGTGTGTGTGTGCGTGTGTGTGTGCGTGTGTGTGTGTGTGTGTGTGGGTAAGTGTGAAATACATTGTAAAGTGCTTTCGTGTTCTCAGTGACTTGAAAAGTGCTATAAAAATGCAGTCCATTTACCACTAACTGCATTGTTTGTATTCATTTTTTTTTCCTTCTACACACCAATTTTTTAATGACATTGCAGCCCATGGCTCAAAAAGACATTTATAGCAATCACAGTAGTCAAGGGTGGCCATTATTGTGCTTTTGTTATTACCATAATTTTTACACTGCATTATATTTATTCACGTGCATTCTTTAACGGTTGAGTAAGATGCAGTGCAAAATGCAAACTCATTGCAAAACAAAAAATGATTAAATCAAATGATGAAAGAATAACATATAATTTGTTTTTGTTTTATTGTGCTGGTCAGCAAAATAGGTAGAAATTAATAAAATTGCTTAGCACATTTTTGTATTGAAAATATCTTATACAAAACAAAGTACTGCATACAATGGCGGGACTGCATTTGAAGATAATTCAAAGAATACTTAACATTATCAGGGTTTTAACTTTCCTCTCTAATCCCCGATCCAATCACACTAATTAAAAAAAATGTTTTTTATTGTTGCATAGAAAATGTAATGTGAAAACACTGCCGACTAAAATATTTATAGAATGTTTGCAAAATAAAGCATTTTTTAATGCTCAAATCTGACAAACATACACAGAAAATCATTGGCTGCTCTCCATCCTGTCTGAAGAACATTGCCACCTCACGCTACTGCAGCAGACAAATATTATAAAGGACTTCTTTCACCCAGGCCACTACTTTGTTGACCTGCTGCCCTATAGCAGACACTACAAATGATTTCAAGGTTGGGTGCAAAGTTTGAGGTGTCTTTGAAAAGTCTATAATTAAAAACTTTCTCCATTGAGTACCGTAAATTCCGGACTATAAGCCGCTACTTTTTTCCCAAACTTTCAACCCAGCGGCTTATTCAGTGATGCGGCCAATTTATGTAATTTTTCTAACGGCCGCCAGCGGCGCTCGAGTACAAAAGGTAAGATTTAGACCAGAGGAATATATGCACCAAGGAAGACTGCAACTTCTTAGCTTGTGCACAAATTATATTAGCGTAGACATATCCTCATCATGCTAATTGTAAAAAGAAAGGCACATGACGCAACTTTCAAGCCAAACGCAATTGAGCAGTCCAATAAAGAAGGAAACAGAGCTACTGCACGTAAACTTAACTTTGCGAGCGTGTTGCTAGCGTGTTTTTGAATAAGGGAGCGTGGGACGACGTCTATATGACAAAGTCTCTTTCCCATACTGAAGGAAGGTGACTTTGATGACGTCAGTTACAAGGAGGAAGATGAGGACGGTTTACCGTGGTTTATACATGAAAGGTATGATTTTTTTAACAAACTCGTCTACTGTGTCGCGAGCGTGTTGCTAGTAGCGTTTTGCTACCCTTCACAGGCACGGTTTGGAATGAAAGTTATAATATTATTATTAAAGCTTTGAAAACTCTCTCGGTGTACCGTCTTTCTTTGTAAATATGTGTAACCATGTATAATATGTATTTGCAACTGTATATTTTTGTAATGTATTTATTTTAGAAACTTATTCTGATATGTTTTGCACGAGCAAATGAGAAAGAAGGGGCGGGGCAAACGCGGGCTGACGGGAAGTGGATTAAAGGTGAGACGTGTTTGTGGACGCGGCCGACAATAGTGGATATATATTTTTCCCACCCTTACCTCTGGAAATATACACTTTTTTCCTTGGATTACTTTCAACGGGCACCCGGACTCTGCAGGTCTGCGTCAAACCTTAAATACCGGTATCATTTTCTGTTCATTTTGCCGGCTGTGATTTTTGGACTGTGTCGGGTATGGGTTAATTTTGTGTTTGTGTTGCATTGTTTCAATGAGGGCGCATGCGGCTAATATACAGGTGCGGCTTGTGTATGTAAAAAAAATCGGTTTCCCCCAAAATGTGGTGGGTGCAGCTTATAATCTGGTGCGCTCTATAGTCCGGAATTAACAGTATATGTTAACAATGGCCAACTGAATTCAAAGAGCCTTTACATTTTTTCCCATTTTGCCTATCTGCTTATATCTTACTGTTATCATCGGTGTTCCGCCACAAATGGTATTGCGCTAAAGGGAATAGTAAAATTAAGAAGAGGGCTGTTTCAAATACAGTCCGAAAGGAGAAGACCCCCTTTTTCTTAAACAATATTCACTACGTTATTATCGATGGCAATAAAAACATCTAATTATGATACTATGCACGAAAACACAAATGATGGCTTGAGGGAATTTAAGAACTAGCCAGTGAAAAGCCAGTCAGAACAAAAAAAAAACAACATAATACAATACGAAATTAATCACAAATGCAAATTTAAGATCTAATTGATGCTGTTCTCAGGTATCCACAAAAGTCTTCACTAAATTGTGTCCCCAACTGCTACTACAAAAACGGCAGTAGACCGTCTAGTAATGTTGCACCAAAATATTTACAATCCGAAAAATGAGACGGTTGGGTCAACAGAATATATCTAATACATTAAACAACTATTTCAAACAAATGAAAAAAAATCAATTTTAGCCACAACAGCAAACTTAATTGACACAAATATATACCCTAAGGCTGAAGTGAACACAGATCATTTCAAAGATGTAATGTTTGACTCAAAAGCTAAATGTCTATGCCTGAGGTTTGGAGTCTTGCATAGTAGCATAGATGTGCTAAAAACCTCTAGAATGCTTACTTTTCCAACTGCAAACGTTATGGCATGACAAAGAGTTCTTAACACAGCTACAAGGACAGGCACTTTCCATTCAATGACCTCACGGAGTTCAATGCAACAGCAGTTAAGAGTGCATAGTTTCCAAAAATAGCTCCCTGCTCTCCTGCTGTGGCTGAGTACACATTATAGCTGTCCAGTCCAGCTTGTGGAGGACCCTCACACTGATGCGTATGCATATAATTTGTAGAATCCTTGTTTTTTTTTTATTTTGGGGTCATGACAGTGTTGAGTGGGAGAAATGAATGAGGGCAAGAGTTATACTGTATTTGAGCACACGTGACACAAGAGAGATGAGCAATTATAAGTGACTCAGCGCAGAGGACACGCCACATGAAATCAGCCCTTGCCACAAAAACCTAACCAAACAGATTTTTCTTAATTAGGCACAGAACGTGTAGGGTTCCTCGCCACAATTATGAAAGTATGTTGCAAACCCGAGGAATTTAGTCTCAACGTTGGCCCATCTGACTGATTTCCTCTGGACCTGCGATGTCATTGAAGGAACACAACATTTTCAAAATGGTGAATCCAATTAAAACAACATGTGAGGCAGCTCCAAAACAGACAGCAATTGTTAGCAGTGATTTCATATTGTTTGGAGGAATTGGAACTCTATCCTGTAGCTGAGGGCCTTTTAAAGTTTGTTGAAGTTGCGTGCTTCTACCTTCAAAAGCTACGTTTGCCTTCGCCTTCTTCTAGGCAGGCGATCGTGGCTTTTAGTTTGTGTTTTTATACATACATATATATATATATATATATATATATATATATATATATATATATATATATATTATCTCATTAGTACGAGCCCCCCCGCTTATCCTCATTAGGGTCGCGGGGGGGCTGGAGCCCATCCCAGGCATCTCCGGGCAGAGGGCAGGGGACACCCTGAACTGGTTGCCAGCCAATCGCAGGGCACACGGGGACAGAGAACTCACTCGCTCATTCACACCTAGGGACAATTTGGACCGGCCAATTCACCTGAAATGCATGATTTTGGAATGTGGGAGGAAACCGGGGTGCCCGGAGGAAACCCACTGCGCCGCCGTGCTTCCCATATCTCTCTCTCTCTCTCTCTCTCTCTCTCTCTCTCTCTCTCTCTCTCTCTCTCTCTCTCTCTCTCTCTCTCTCTCTCTATATATATATATATATATATATATATATATATATATATATATATATATATATATATACAGTGTTCTCGTTTGCCCGCGTCCCTGCGTCCTAGACGCATCATTTGCTGGGGACGCATAGTGTCAAATCAACGTGCGTCCCCGGTACGAAACTTTTTTGACACAAAATTGTCATTATTATCCGATTACTTTTTTTTTAAATAAAGATTTACCGCACTCGAAACTTTTCGTCAGGCAGATCCGCCATTGTTGATTTGGTCTCGCGGTTCGAGTTTTCGTCTGCACGCCGATCTCGGCAAACGAGATCTCATTGCTTCGAGATTACGTCATTGTTGTGGTGCTTGTCGTCGAGGGAAGGTGAAGGCTAAGTATGCCTCCGAAAAAACATTTAGTATTAGGTGAAAATCAATACAAAATTGGTAATTTCTTCAGTGTCAATAATAAGTCGAAACATAATGCAGAAACTGATAACAACGGCAATAATTCCGGCACGAAAAAACGGCGGAGAAATTCTTCGGAAGATCGCGGAGGCAGGAAAACACGTATGTTGAAGCGAATGATTCAACGAAAGAAAATAAACAAAAGAATACTTCTAGCAAGAAAATGACTTTTCTGCCAAAATTGCCTAAATTATATTCCTGGTTACGCTCTGAGGAGGATGATAATGGATTGGACCTTGAGAAGGCATTACAACTGTGACCGGACAGTAAACCACAAAGAATATATGAACTGAAAAATCTGAAGTGATAACTGCTTTGCATTACCAATTAACTGATGATTAATACTGCATGAATATATAGATTAATATTTCAGCAATATTATTTTGTATATTGTACAATATTGTGAACTGAAAAATCTGAAGTGATAACTGCTCTGTATTACCAATTAACTGTGATGATTAAAACTGAATGAAAATATAGATTAATATAATTATTTCAGCAATATTATTTTGTATAATGTACAATATTGTTGTGAACTGAAAAATCTTGAAGTGATAACTGATTTGTATTACCAATAAACTGTGATGATTGAAACTGAATGAATATATAGATTTATATTATATAATAGTCGTTGATTTACAATTTCGACCTTGATAACACTAAATTTTGGGGACCCATAGATCTCTGTGGGGACCCATAGATTTTTGAGCATGCGAGTCCCTGGGACCCATCAATTTTCAGAGGTAAAATGAACACTGTATATAAAATGAACACTGTATATACATATATATATATATATATATATATATATATATATATATATATATATATATATATATATATATATATATATATATATATATACCCATCCATCTATCCATTATCTTCCGCTTATTTGAGGTCGGGTCACGAGGGCAGCAGCCTTAAAAGGGAAGCCCAGATATCCCTATCCCCAGCCACCTCTTCCAGTTCATCCGACGGAATCCCGAGGCGTTCCCAAGCCAGCTGAGAGACATCCCATTTCTCTCACTCGGCCCTGAGAACCCTCCAGTGAGGTCCCTCGATAGAGGAGTGCCCTCCGCGAGTGGAGTGCAAAGTGGAGATGGTTTGGACAAGACTTGCAAGGTTCCACCCCTGTCCAGGAGATGGCGGTAATATTAATTGGCTGTAGAGCTTAGTGACGTATAGGCCTACGTCACATGTAAACAACTCGAGTTGGAAAGTCTGTTCAACGTTAAAAAAATGCCAGCTACATCCGTGCCATTACCGCTTGTCCGGGCGCTTCTTATCCGTCTCTACAAACAACGGAGGAGAAATGTGCTAAACCGAAGACGGCTTCGGCGCTTTGCAGCCCTGATACTTTATTACGAGGTACGCCCACACATTAAAAAATGACGTTTTTGGCTAAATTCAGGAAGGGTTAACGTACAACACACGTTTACATACCCTATGATTGTGTAGAAATAAATGGCATCCTACTCATTAGTATCTTATTACCATTTCATGAAATATAGCAGGGATGTTTAACAAGGGACACGATGAAAAGTAAACAAACGCAAAAACAGTACACATGACACTTATAAAGCTGACGTAATATCGTTAACAAATCTTCCCTGTAGCACCTACACATCTTTGTTCTTAAGTAATTTAATTCAAACAAGTTGTCATTAGACGTAAAATCGATCATTACTACCTTTTTTAATTATGCATACAGTCACAGTAAACAGTGAAAAGCTGACATTTTCTTTTCCATGCCAACCTTTATGCCTAAAATGTTTATTGTTTTCCAGAGTGGCCGTCCCATAAGCTACTGTAGGTTGGACAGGCATGTTCCCATCCTGCGCTTATGGTTCTATGTGGAGTCTGAACTCATCCAAGACTTCAGGCTGAGCAGGAAGGCCATGCATGCCCTGCAGGAGTTGCTGAAGAGGGAACAGGACCACGGTTGGGGCCATGAATTGGAGGTCCTGATTTACGTGTACTGGCTGGCCCACGGTCTGTCCTATCGTGTGGTGTCACGGGTCTTCAGTGTTCCCAGGTCCACCGTCCACAGAATTGTCCATCGGGTTGCCAAGTTAATCTTGAAGAACTTGCCAAAAGCCATATGCTTTCCAAGCCCTGCAAATTTGGACACTGTGGGTGATGGGTTTGGACAACTATGTGGTACACCCGCCCTCAACACAGCTGTAGGTGCTATTGATGGATGCCACATCCGTATTAAGCCCCCAACACACCATAGATTGGACTACCTGAACTACAAAGGCTTCTATTCAATAAACATGCTGGCCATTTGTGACTCCTCAGGGCGGTTCTCGGACATATTTGTGGGATATCCAGGGTCTGTCCATGACACACGGATTTTGAAAAGCAGCTCCTTTTATACTGATCAAAGGTATCCACCAAGCGGATACTTTCTGTTGGGTGATGGAGGATACCCGTGTTTAGAGACACCAATCTGCCTCATCACACCTTACAGGGAACCTGTCAATGACAGGACGCAAAAAAGGTTCAATCACCACCATTCTAAGGGACGATCAGTCATTGAGAGAGCTTTTGGGATCATGAAAACACGGTGGAGGTCGACACTGTTCAAGGCTCTGGAAGTTAGACCCACATTTGCACCCCAAGTAATTGCATCCTGTGCCTTTCTGCACAATGTGTGCATAGATAACAGGGACATCTTAGAACCCGATCAGGATATAACAGAGGACCAAATGTACCCGCAGCTGCCAATTCCCGAACTTCCTGACTCAAATGAAACCTCTGGGAATGCCAGAAGGGATCGTCTCGCCTCACTGATGTGACAAAGCGCAAGCCCTGCATCAGATAGTTTGGTCAACTTGTAAATAGTTCTGTTCCTCTTATTCTTGATCACTATTCATTACTGCAGCTGTATTTTTCCTGAATTCTTCACAAGTGAATGTACATATTTGACCTGTGTGTCATGATTATGTTTAAATACAACTACTATTCAATAAACGTGTTTGTTTGAGCAATACCGTGGTGGTTAATTTCATAATGATGTAACATACTGTGTGATCGTTGGACAGAAGAATACTACAAATCACTTTGAGTGAAATAATAATTTAATTCCATATAAAACAAAGTCAAATTGGTCCAAAATACATAAGAGTAATAAATAATATGTCACAAAATGTGAAAATAATATACCAATATTTCCATAAAACAGGAAAATAAAAACGAACTTCACAGAGTTCTTAATTAAATACAATAGAACCGTTTATAAAAGGAAACATTTCAGGGATATCACATCCGTGGCTCTCTGTCCACCATCTTCTCAAGTATCACCAAGAGCCGCTCCGTTTTGGCCTCGCTTTCTTCGTGCCTCTTCTGTTCTTTGGCAAGTATCTCCAAGAGCCGCTCCGTTTTGGCCTCGCTTTCTTCGTGCCTCTTCTGTTCTTTGGCAAGTATCTCCAAGAGCCGCTCCGTTTTGGCCTCGCTTTCTTCGGGCCTCATCTGTTCTTTGGCAAACTCTTCCTTTAGAAAGTCAAATATTTCATCCGACTTCCTTTTTTTGGGGGGGGATTTGGAGCTTGGTCCTGGATTGCAAGCTTGTAATGATGTGCCCGGTGGTGTTGATGGTGTGGTGGGTGCCAGGTCTTCATTGGGACGTTCTACACTGGCCTTGAGTTCAGGGGGGAAAAACAAGAATAATCAATTAATGGCAGTGTATTGTACATGGTCTGTTACATACTGTTGTGAATAAACAAAACGTTACGAGTGGGCTCCTCTCAACTTACCGTTTGTGGTTCTTGTGTTTTACATGTCATGTATGACATGACCAATGATGGTGGCTCAATGGATGGCCTCCCACCAAGAATGGCATGCATGGCCGCATAATAAGGCCAGTTAGATACAGTTTGTTCCCCATTAGAGGTCCCTGATCCAGTTTTTGGCATTTTTAGGTTCTGAAATCACAACACACACAGTTACATGACACTGTAATATATTGTGTATGTATTTGAAACAGGATCTACATAATGACAGCTTAGAGGTTAGGAAGGTGTAGATACTTTGAATTTAGGATTACTCTGTATTTCATTTTGAGGTTTTCCCATTTTTTTGCTGCCTGTTGTCCTGTAATCACCCCCTCCAGGCCGATCACTTTGACAGCTGTCCTATGAGATCAGAGTGGGTTAATGCATCATCACTTGATTGCAGAACTGCGGGTTAGGCTACTCACTCCCACAGTTTTTTTGTGGTGAACCTCTTTTTGGTGAACTTTTCCTCGTTTTCAGTCCTGAATTGTATCAGGGCTTTGGTGTGCTCCACAGTCCCTGAAACATTAGCCCATATGAGCACATTAGACAATAGGCCAATTCAATTTGATGTGCGACAGAAATGTTTGGAATGTGTTCTGAAATATTATTTAATGGTGAATAGATACACAAACCTGATATCTTATTCTTATGGCTGTATGAGCCATCTATTGACCAGCATAATATGTGCTTTAGAATAGTCTCCACATTTGGACAACGTTTCGAAAAAGTAATTAGTTTATTTAATATGTGTTGACAGAGAAGACAGTGTGCTATGTTATAGTTATTTGTTTCAACTGTATTTCCACGTGAAGCACGGAGACATGACTCATGATGCATGCTGAGAACTAATGCTTTTTAGCAATAATGTTTTAGGTCTCACATGAAAGCATCACATTGTAAATATGACAGGACACACGAAATTGTGTGCAGTAGAATACGGTGCTATTACAATTATGAATGACATTATTGTGGCTATGCTGCTTTAGCGACTGGCGTTTTGGCCATTGAGGTGTAAAGGCAAGACTCGTTAAAGATGAAAACAGGGAAAACAGTGATTTCCTGCACGAATAATCCCACTCCAAGGTCGGGAGTATGAAAAGATATCCGGGGCTCTCTCAGGAGATTTGTGCACTAAGTAGCGATTTAGCGATGTTCATGTTTTAACGCAAAGAAAATGGTATTCTATTGCAATTAAGTTTGGCTAGGATACCTCAACACATTTCGCTGCAAACACATGCTTAATTGGAGAAAACTTTTACATTTGTGCGTTCGCTCTTCAGCCATGTGGGTTTGTTTTTAAATTCGCAAAGCCTTCTGGGTAGTCACTTCGCTGCCAAGTGAGGTCGAGAGCCCCCTCGGTCTTGAAGTGGTTACGACATGGTTTGAGGTCACTTCTGCCTCGGACTTGAGAGTATCGGGACACACCCCATTTTCACGTGAACGCGCAAACCGAGTGACTAGGGCACGTAGCGAGTGAAAGTGCGAAGAATGGGACTCAGCCATAGTCTCTCCAGCGTGTCCTGGGTCGCCCTCGGGGCCTCCTGCCGGTGGGACATGCCCGGAACTCCTCCCTCGCTACTTTGCGGTTCGACGTTCGCGCCTTCAGAGCTTCGCGGTCTGTAATGGTTAAAAAACAGAAAACAGAAAAAAACCCTAATAAGGATAAGCGGTGCAGATAATGAGATGAGATGATGATTTTTTTTGAAGGGGCGTCGCTACTTTGCAGATTTTAGCGGGTGGTTTTGATCCCCATTAACATCGATAACCGAGGTCTTACTGCATAATATATATATATATATATATATATATAAAACTATTGGATATTTTAAACCTTTTTGACAAATAAAAAACAAAACAGTGGGTGTGCAAAATTATTCAGCAAACTCTAGAAGTTCAGTGAGGATCTCTGAATGATTCAATGTTGAATTAAGTGACTAACGATGTGTGTAATCAAGTCTCTTTATAAATGTACCTGCATTGTGATAGTCTGCGAGGTCTGTTTAAAGCGCAGAGAGCATCATGAAGAACGAGGAACACACCAGACAGGTCCGAGATACTGTTGTGGAGAAGTTTAAAGCTGGATTTGGATACAAAAAGATTTCCCAAGCTTTAAACATCCCAAGGAGCACTGTGCAAGCAATAATATTGAAATGGAAGGAGTATCAGACCACTGCAAATCTATCAAGATTGGGCCATCCCCCTAAACCTTCGGCTCATACGAGGAGAAAACTGATCAGAGATGCAGCCAAGAGGCCCATGATCACTCTGGATGAACTGCAGAGGTCTACAAGCTGAGGTTGGAGAATCTGTCCATAGGACAACAATCAGTTGTATACTGCACAAATTTGGCCTTTATGGAAGAGTGATAAGAAGGAATTAATTTCTTAAAGATATCCATAAAAAGGGTCGTTTAAAGTTTGCCACAAGCCACCTGGGAAACACACCAAACATGTGGAAGAAGGTGCGCTGGTCAGATGAGACCGAAATTAAACTTTTTGGCAACAATCCGAGACGTCATGTTTGGCGTGAAAGCAGAACAGCTCATCACCCTCAACACACCATCCCAACAGTCAAACATGGTGTTGGCAGCATCATGGTTTGGGCCTGCTTTTCTTCAGCAGGGACAGGGAAGATGGTTAAAATTGATAGGAAGATGGATGGAGCCAAATATAGGACCATCCTGGAAGAAAACCTGATGGAGTTCGCAAAAGAACTGAGACTAGGACAGAGATTTGTCTTCCAACAAGACAATGATCCAAAACATAAAGCAAAAGCTACAATGGAATGTTTCACCAAAAAACATATCAAGGTGCTAGAATGGCCAAGTCAAAGTCCAGAACTCAATCCAGTTGAGAATCTGAGGAAAGAACTGGAAACTACTGTTCACAAACACTTTCCATCCAACCTCACTGAGCTCGAGCTGTTTTGCAAGGAGGAATGGGCAAAAATATCAGTTTCTTGATTTGCAAAACTGATAGAGACAAACCCTGAGCGACTTGCAGCTGTAATGGCAGCCAAAGGTGGCTCAACAAAGTATTAACTCAATGGGGCTGAATAAGTTTGCACACCCACTTTTTTTGTTTTTCATTTGTTAAAAAAGTTTTAAATATCCCATAAAGTGTATTTCACTTCACGATTGTGTCCCACTTATTGTTGATTCTTCACAAGAAATTACAGTTTTATATCTTGATGTGCCCTGCGATTGGCTGGCAACCAGTTCAGGGTGTCCCCTGCCCACTACCCCGATATATATATATATATATATATATATATATATATATATATATATATATATATATATATATATATATATATATATATATATGTGTATATATATATATATATATATATATGTATATATATATATATATATATATGTATATATATATATATGTATATATGTATATATACCAGCTCAGTAGCCTAGATGGTAAGGCGCCCGCTTTGAGACTGGGAGGTTCGGGTTCGCGCCCCGGCCGAGTCATTCCTAAGACTTAAAAAGTGGTCGGCGGCGCCCTCTGTTGGCTGCGGCTGCATCGGCTCGCTACAACGGGTCAGGTGCAATCGACATTTCGTTCTGTGTACATTGTTACACAGAATGACAATACAAGGAAATTATTATTATTATTATTATTATTATATGTATATATATATATATATATATATATATATATATATATATATATATATATATATATATATATGTATGTATGTATAAATAGATATGTATATATATATATATATATATAAACAGCTATTGTGTCTGTGCTCTCTCTCAACCTGTGTAAGCAGTATCCTTTCCATTACTCCAACCGCTCCCTCACTTCTTGGTTCTATACACGACCAATCCTGATATAGGAATATCCAGTCACGTGTTTTTCACCACCCAGTTTGGTAACCATAGTAACGAACATTGGCCCAAGCAGCAGCATCTTGCGGCGCGAGAAGACGTGGGGAAAAAGGAGGAAGAGATCCGAAAGGGAAGTGCAAGCTGTCGAAAATAGAAATAAGATCAGACCCAGGCTGGAATATTTTTAGGCCTGCTTTTCAGAACAGTAAGTACTTGTATTGCTCACCTTTGTATTAAAAAGTCTACCGCTAGCCAGACAGAGGCGGTTGTCATGTGCATTTGGTAATGTGACCTGACAGATGCCGGTAAAGATTTCCCCAATGACATCACGTTGAGTTCTTTGTTGAGTGTTCAGCCAGCCTCACCTTGCCTAGACTCGCTTTTGTCTGCACGCTTTATTCAGCCCTCACGGATCAGTCAGTTAGTGAATGACTGAAGACAAACAATAAGAGGCATGGTAAAAAGCTGGTTGATTTAGTACAATTAGAGCTGCTTTCATATTTTGTATCGTAAAGTCCTTATATTTTATGGCCATTTTGCTTTCAGAAATGTATTCTGACATGGAATATTGTTCTCTCCCAAAATAGTTACTCTTCCCTCAATCATGCATCCCTAAACCCAACTGCAAGCATGGTGCCACATCTGAAAATGCAACATTAGGTTATACAAAGTGCAGACAAAAAAAAAAGATACGACACCAAAATTAGCTAACGCACGTGAGTTGCAGCACAAGCCGCTCACAGACATAGACGTAAACCCGGGGTCTCCAACCTTTTTCAAGAGCGCTACCTTTTGTTACAAATCAACGCAAAAGGCAACCAGCAGCATATGCATTTCTTAAATAGCATTTTATCTAGATGGCTTGCTAAATAACTTAAAGTATCCTGATAGTTACCTAGGAAGGTAAGCAGGTAAAAAAACTAAAGGGGAGTTACATAGCTAACTAAAAGAGTAAAAGCCATCTAAATAGCCAGATAGAACGCTTTACAAAAACAGCTAACTAGAAAGGAGGGCAAAATGTATCTTGATAATTAGCTAAAAAAGTAAAATGTTATCTAGATAGCATGCAAAAAAAATGTAAAAAGATAGCTAGATAGCCTGCTAAAAAGGTAAAAAGGAAGGAATATAGCTAGTTACAAAGCTAAAAGGCTGCTATGTAGCAAGCTGAAAAGCCTGCACATTTTTTTTGCTCATTTGCTTTATAAACCCATAAATTAGAATTTAGTTTGTTGTATTTCCTGTAAGATAAATCAACAATAAGATGAACGCATACATCTGTTTATTACAGGAATAGATTCTCATTCTATTCTTGCAATTAATTGCTGAAAACAATTATCTATACTTGAATAGATTTTTTTTGCCTATGAAGCAATTATTTTTTTAAATTGAATTTCTAAAATAACAATTTATCATGTTACTACTGTGTTATTACTATGTTATTAACAGGTTAATTATTAAAAATTCAATAGACGCAGTCAACAAATAAAAAATAATTTTACTAGAAAATGATAATGACCCAGCACTAGTGAGCTACTTTAAGACGAGGTACGCTGATACATTAACTGTCCATTAGGGGGCACCCTGCTGCCCGCAGGCACCACGTTGAAGACCCCCGACGTAAACAGTGAAGTTACACATTTTTTTTAGTTTTTGTGCAAAGGGAAAACATGTTGTTCAAAAAATATGTTTACATTCACAAATACATATATTTGCGATTCAAACAAGATCTCAAAATCATAGGTATTAATGATTTCATAAATAGCATATGTAAATTGCAAATATATTTGTCCATCTGATAAAACAAGATTGACGAAATATTTAAGGACTTGAAAAACGTGTCTGAAAATCGCTAATTTGTTTGTGGCTCTGCAAAATACATGATTCACACTGGATTTCTTCTTTAAATGGTACTGGAGAAATTGAAAAATTGGCTTCTTAAGTCCAAAAACCTCAAAGCATAATATTTGACCCATAGATAGTACTGTGTTGTCTGGTACGAACGAGGGCCCGTGATACATGGCACAGAGTGGCCCAGGATGCCGGACATACATCATTATATAAGGTAAAGAAGGAGTACAAATTTCTCAATCTATGATTTTTTTTAAATAAAAAATAACATTGTAGTATGATACCTTGTGTATTTTTGCTCAGTATTCAAATCAATGTGCTATTTTTTTACAGGATGAAATTATTTCGTACCACTAGAAGGCAATAAATAATACAGACTGTCTCTTCAAATAGTGCTTGAATTTGGCCATTAAAAAGATGTACAAACCCTGAAAACAGAAAAAAGCAATCAAGTGCAGTTTGTATAACTTTGACTAGTTTTCCCCATGGCTTCGGAAACTTTCAGGGTCCAGGCCGTAGTTTACCCACCTCTGGTCTAACCAATGGAAGCAGGCTTATATGGCTAACTACACTTTTAATTTGTTGTACTGCTTCAACCTCCTTTTAGATGTAAATGTGTTTTGAATTAATTAGATTTTCTCTGAAGTACAGTTTGTGAGAGTTTATTTATTTGAAAAGTGAATGGTGTTATTGGTACTTTTTGCTTAATAGGAATCAGTATGGTTGGCTTTAGAAAATTGCATCTTCTTAAACCCCGGGTGTGTTTGAACACATGAGGGTGAGTAGGAAATCAGTGGCCACAGATTAGGTTGTAGTTTGGCTCGCGTTCATTGGCAGGTCATGGCAAAGATTAGGTCAAGCATCGGCACCCCGCTGCTAAGGAGCAGCATGCGGCTCTTTGGCGCTGCGGAGTGGCTCCCTGGCTTGTTTCCCAAAATGTTTATAAGTTGAAAAATACTGGGGAAGCAAATATATTTAATATGGTTTCTGTAGAAGGACAAACATGACACGAAATTTCTCCAATTCTCTAAAAATGTGTAGATTAAATATTGTATTTTAATTTTGCGTGTAACCAATGTTTGAAATAACATCTGCCCGGACGCGTGCATCTTTTACGTCGGGCATGCAACTTACACAACATATCGGCCCGGGTGGCCGACAACTTTTTCAAGAAAGAAAAAAAAAATCTTTTGTTTTTATTTGATTTTTTTTATGAATCAAACGTTTGTTTTATTCCGATTTCGAAATCTTCGTTCGGTTTGGAAATTTTGGAATTTCGGTTTGTTTGGCAAATATGCATACTCGGCAGCCAATCCGAAGCCTACATCGAATAGCTTCATGCTTCCGGACTTTCCTGAGCCTTGTAAGGTCGTGCATTTGCATGTCATTGTCCAAAGTAGAGCACAATGAACACAAGAAAAAGGGATTAGTGGTTAGGAATCAAGCCAAAACCTCAGTCCCAGAAGAAATATTTGAAAGAAGCAAACAAAATTTATGGGCTACAAAACGTAAACGTACATTAAAAGCATCGTGGAAAGAGGAGCTCACGTGGCTTGTAGCAGACGACGCAACGCAAACATTGCACAAATGAAGATGAGTAAATACAGGTACATACTGATGGCAGATGGAAAACAGCGATGTCATATACATGAAATGAATGTTATAAGTAGATTTAAAATAAACTTAAATTTAAAGTGTTGTTCTCTTATATATTCTGATTATCAATCCTTAATACTTTGCAACAACGTTATTTTGCGATTAGTCGTCTTATTGCATTTCAAGTTGTGAAAAAATGGGGCTGGCAACTTTATGGCTGGGCAGGCAATTTTACGGCTTAATTTATTTGGTCCCCCTAGGAAAACTAATTTTCCCAGACTGTAGCGGTGGGTGAAGTCAGTGCTGTCACAGTGGAGCATGTGCCCAAACCCCTATTCACAGCACCTGGTACTCCCAGGCAGTCTCCCATCCGAGCACTAACGAAGCCCACCCTTGCTTAGCTTCTCGAGATTGGCTGTGGTATGGCCATAAACAGATCACACCAACTACTTAACTATAAGGCAAGAAGGAAGATCAGCTTGTACGAGTTCACAGGTTGGAGGTGACTACTGCTCTTTCACATCAGGTTGTAAAAAGACAGGATACAGGTTGTCGCCTCGAACGCAGCAGTCATATATTGTGACGTGAAGTCTCGGCTCTCAGGCTTGAACTCCAACCTGTATAACTTGGCTGCAATGCAAAACTCTGGCATATCGCTCCTCCGCTTGTTGTCCTCTCCTTTCCTGTGTTGGAAGAGTTCTACAAGCTCAAGCTCCACCCTTTTTTAAGGGGCAGCATCACAAGTTAGGCAGGTGACTGTTTTAAGCAAACCGGTGGTTGTGTTATCGGCCATGGACAAGGAAGGTAAAAATATATAGACTGCACAGAAGTCATACTTAAACTGTATTAATTTGATTTTATTTACTTAAACTTTTCAAAATCCTGCTATTTTATTTTTATAAATGCATTGTGGCCCAGATAAGGGGCATCTTATCAAAGCAATGAAACATACTGTAATTTATTAATGTTGTTCTGAAGTTAAACTTGAGGCAGTACCACACAAAATAGTAGTCACATGATGCATCATTCTCCACAGGATGCACTACATTCAAATTGGTCATTTTGGTACTACGATAATATGACTAATATGCTGTAGATGCACACTGTGTGCGTTGCATTTATTATAACGCTTATTTAAGGCCTTTAATTTTTCGTGGCGCCAGACAACTTTGTTTCTTGTATTTTTGGTCTGTTATGATGGCTCTTGCAGCATTTTGGGTAGCGTAACCCTGGATAAGGTCAAAAACTGTTTTCAATCCCATAAAATGTTGCGTAAATCTAGAACGTAATTCGTATTGTTATTAATGTTATTAACATTTGTGTTGGGGATTCCACGGACTGTAGATGGTTGCCTATAACAGAAAACTCTTGCTGTAGATGTCCTTTCACACATCCAGAAGACCCTTGAGATTTGTTTAAATAGCACATCTAAATCAGCATCAAGATGAGAACTTTTGTTACCGAATGTCGATGACAAATTGGAACAATTAAGCTTCAATTCCAAGAGCATCACAAGAAATACAATTATCAAAAAAAAGTTTTGTTTTTAAAACGTCATATGTGGTATGGAATAGTTCAACCAGCACAGACCTGCAATCATCAAAAGGGCGATTGCAAAATCCAGAAAATGTATTTTTACCTCTAGGGGTCCTAAATAATACACACTGTCCCATTTGTTTCTGCTACTACTACTACTACTACTACTACTACTATGACTACTACGACCACTACCAGAGGTTACGTGTTAACGAGCAACAAACCGACGTGAAATCAAGTGCTCATTGCTACGACCACCCTGGAGTGTTTACTTAGCCTCGGAGTGCTACGTCAACAAGACCCAGCAGCCTACAAAGCAGCGAAACAGAGTGGCAAGAGAAGGCTGTGTGACCGGAGGAGGAAGCGGGGTTGCCGAGCCGGGCTAACCGCTAAGCTAAAGGCTAAACCCTTCAAAACGCCTCTCCCATCCATTTTCCTCTCCAACGTTTGCTCTCTGGACAATAAACTGGACCATCCACAACTGGAACTAACATCGAACGAGATGACAAACAGCTGCACAATAATTCTGACGGAGACATGGTTAAAATCATCTATCCCGGCTAACGCTGTTAGCATTGTGGGGCTAACTGCATTCCGCGCTGATAGGAGCGGCGAACTCACCGGTAAGAACAGGGGTGGCGGACTATGCATTTATACCAACAACAACTGGTGTAGAAATGCTAGGATAATCTCGAATCACTGCTCACGGGACATTGAACTTTTGACGGTGATTTGCAGACCCTTCTTCCTCCCCAGGGAGTTTAGCGCTACTATCATTACTGCCGTGTACGTGCCCCCCAGTGCTAATACAAAGGAGGCAATGGACGTTCTCTACCGAACTGTGAGTGAACTGCAGCATGCTTACACCGAATGCATTTTTATTGCTGCTGGGGACTTTAACCAGGCCAACATGAAAACAGTTCTCCCGCATTTCCACCAGCATGTCAACTTTGCTACAAGAGGTAGGAACACATTGGACTTGGCCTACACAAATATCAGAGGAGCGTACAGGGCAGCCCCCCGCCCCCACCTTGGCTCATCAGATCACCTTTTTGTTATGCTAATTCCTGCATACAAGCCCCTGCTGACCAGAGAAAAACCTACAGTGAAGCAGGTGAGGGTGTGGACTGCGGGGGCAATGGAGGCACTACAGGACTACTTTGAATGCACAGATTGGGACATGTTTAAAATGGCTGCCACTTACAACAAGAAAATAAACATAGATGAGTATGCCATGTCTCATCTCATCGCCATCGGCAGTACGGCAGTGCAGTGGTTAGCGCGTGTGCGGCACAGTTCTAAGGTCTTGGGAACCTCCTGTTTGGGTTCAAATCCAGCTACCAGACTTACTGTGCGAAGTTTGTACGTTCTCCCCGTGCTTGCGTGGGTTTTCTCCGGGCATTCCAGTTTCCTCCCACATTCCAAAGACATGCATTTCAGGTGGATTGGCGGGTACAAATTGTCCCTGTGTGCCCTGCGATTGCCTGCCAACCAGTTCAGGGTGTCCCCCGCCCACTGCCCGATGATTGCTGGGATGGGCTCCAGCACCCCCGCGACCCTACTTAGGATAAGCGGTCCAGCTAATGAGATGAGATGAGATGAGATGAGATGAGTACGCCACGTCTGTGTCAGCCTACATCAGTAAATGCGCAGAAGACGTCAGCAACACCAAAATCTGCACCTGCGCCAATCAGAAGCCCTGGATGACTGCTGAGATACGCAAATTGCTAAAGGCACGGAACCTTGCCTTTAAATCTGGTGATGAGGAGGCACTGAGATCTGCGAGGGCCAACCTGAACTGTGCTATCAGACTACTGTAGCAAAGCGATCGCACAGTCAAAAAAATCCAGGACCTTTTTCTCAGCACAACCAACACCAAGGATATGTGGAAAGGCATTCAGGCCATCCCTAGATACAAGCCAACCACCGCCCCAGTGGGGGACACTAGCATGGACTTCCAGAATGACCTCAACAACTTCTTTGGTTGCAGTGAAAGTGGTTCCACATCAGGACGAAAGAGCACTCAAGGACTCAACTGACGTAAGGAAGACCCTGAGAAGGGTCAACACACGGAAGGCTCCAGGCCCTGACAAGATTCCAGGGCGGGTCCTTAGGGAGTGCGCCGATCAGCTGGCTTGTGTCCTAACAGACATTTTCAACACCTCGCTTGACCAAGCCACGGTATCATCATGTTTCAAGATTGCCACCATCATCCCAGTGCCAAAGAATCCCCAGATCTCATTATTGAACAACTACCGGCCCGTTGCACTGACTCCCATCATAATGAAGTGCTTTGAGAGACTGGTTAAAGAGCACATCACCTCCAGTCTCCCCTCCTCACTCGACCCCTTTCAGTTTGCCTACCGGACAAACCGCTCCACCGGGGATGCCATCTCCTCTGCTCTTCACCTGAGCCTGACACACCTAGAGCAGAAAAACACCCATGTGCGGATGCTGTTCCTGGACTTCAGTTCAGCATTCAACACCATCATCCCACAACACCTGGTAGACAAACTGAGACTCCTGGGCTTCAACACCCCCCTGCGGAACTGGCTGCTGGACTTCCTCACTGACAGACCCCAGTCAGTGCGGCTTGGTCAGAACATCTTCGATGTCATCACCCTCAGCACGGGCTCCCCCAAGGCTGTGTCCTGAGCCCCCTGCTGTTCACCCTGATGACACACGACTGCGTCCCTAGGTCAGCCACAAAACACTTTGTGAAGTTTGCGGACGACACAACAGTGGTGGGCCTCATCAGGGACGACAACGACCTGGCAAACAGAGAGGAGGTGGAGCAGTTGGTGGACTGGTGCAAAGTCAACAGCCTGGTCCTGAATGTTGACAAAACTAAAGAGATCATTATCGACTTCAGGAAAAAACAGCCCAACCATGCCCCACTTCTCATCAACAACAAGGCTGTGGAGGTAGTCAGCAGCACCAAATTCCTAGGGGTGCACATCACAGACAAACTCATCTGGTCCGTGAACACTGCATCACTGGTGATGAGGGCACAGCAGCGCCTGTACTTCCTGCGGAGGATGAGGAGAGCCCACCTGCCCCCACCCACCCTTATCACATTCTACAGGGGCACCATAGAGAGCATCCTGACCAGCTGTATCTCTGTGTGGTGTGGAGGCTGCAGTGCCTCCGACTGGGGTAGTGTGAGGAGGGTGATGAGGACAGCAGAGAAAATCATCGGGACTTCTCTCCCCTCCATTCAGGACATTGGACAGAAGCGCTGCCTATCCCGAGTCTAGAACATCATTAGGGATCCCTCTCACCCCCATCATGGACTGTTCCCTCTGCTAGCCTCTGGGAAGAGGTACTGCAGTGTGCGGTGCAGGACCACCAGGTTCTGCAACAGCTTTGTCCCCCTGGCCATTAGACTGTTAAATGGTCAATCACACACACAGTAAGCCTACACAGCTGCTAATCTGTACATCTGTTTGTTTTGTTTTTTTTGCACTACTGGCAGTTCACTTATACCTAGCCAATCCTTTGCACATCTGTTCTCCTCTGCATTATCGTACCCCAGTGTTATTGTTATTGTATAATGACTTGTTTACCTGACTGCCCGTTTTGCACATCTGGTTAGCTGCTCCTCTTGCACTCTTTGCACTACTGTATAATACTATACATAGCTATAATTATTTAGTATATTATTAGTACTTCAATACTCTAACTCAGTACAACATTTATTTATATCTGTACATTCAAGAAAACTGTGCGGGTCAGATGTATCGAAATTCCGTTCTGTATACACGTGTACAAGAATGACAATAAAGTATATCTGAATCTGATCTGAATCTGAAGTAAAAAACAGGGACCTAATCTTTTTCTTTTGTTTTCAATCTGAAAATTAAAAAAGCTATCGAAATAATACAGAAAAACACTACTACAGTTATACTGTAGCGAGCCGAGACGGGAGTCGTAGGCGGAGTGTCAAACAAAGGTGCCAACGAAAGCTGCTTTAATGACATTTAAACTTGCAATAACAAAACAAAACAAGAGAGCGGCTCGAGCCGGCCGAAGTAAGAGTCCCCCTAGGAACTCGCTAACTAAACAATGGTTCCGTGGGTGAATTATGTAAAACGCACTACACAAGCCCCCCCAGAATTCACCCATAGTCAAAGTCTCTGTGCCTGGTTGGGACGGTGACCCGGCCACTGCGGGTACAAGGAGCTGGAACAGCGGGGGGGTGAGAGCTTGTGGACTCAGTTGGAGAGCCCACAGGTGCTGGGGGCGGAGGGTCAGAGTGGGTACCCACAGGGCCGGAGGGTCGTGTCGCAGGAGGACGGCCGCGCCGTGGGGCTTGGGCCAGTTCCAATGGCTTGGACATATCCATGTGGGCAGGCTTAACCCTGTCCACGGAGACAGTCTCTGGCCTACCACCAATGTCCACGACCATGGTCTTGTCACCATGCTGCAGGACCTTAAACGGTCCATCATAAGGAGGGCGCAATGGTCCGCGGTGGGCATCGTGGCGAATGAAAACAAAACCAGCCGAGCGCAGGTTGGAGGGAACCCGTGAAACTGGCCTGCCGTGTCGCGATGTGGGGATAGGCACAAACGCTCCTGCAGTGCCCTGCAAGATGGACTTCTCCCTGGATGCAGCCCAGGGTGTCGTTGGGTCTGGGATGAAATCACCTGGCACCCGCAGCACTTGACCGTAAACCAACTCAGCTGAAGAGCACTGAAGGTCCTCTTTGGGAGCGGTCCTCAGTCCCAGCATGACCCAGGGTAGCTTATCGACCCAGTCCCCATCGGTCAGGCTGGCGCGCAGGGCCGCTTTCATCGAGCGGTGCAACCGCTCGCACAACCCGTTAGCCTGGGGGTGGTAGGCAGTGGTGCGGTGAAGTTTGACTCCCAGGCTCTCGGCAACAGTGTTCCACACCTCGGAGGTGAACTGTGCGCCCCTGTCAGATGAGAGATCTGCAGGGGGTCCAAAACGGTCGACCCATGTGCCGATGAACGCCCGGGCCACATCGACAGCTGAGGTGGAAGTCAGCGGAACTGCTTCAGGCCAACGGGTCGTCCTGTCCACCATCGTCAGGAGGTAAGTGAAACCGTGTGAAGGGGGCAGTGGGCCCACCAGGTCAATGTTAACGTGGTCAAACTTCCGTTCGGGGATGGCGAATGGTACCAATGGGGCCTTGATGTGACGGTGCACTTTGGTGCGTTGACATGCCACGCATGAGTCGACCCAGTCCCGGACGTCCTTTCTCATCCCTTTCCACACAAACTTCTGGGCCACTAGCTTAATGGATGCTTTCCTGCCAGGATGAGACAGGCCGTGTATTGCCTCAAAAACAGCCCGACGCCAGCCAGCAGGGACAAGCGGCCTAGGCCAACCCATGGAGAGGTCACAACAAAGCTTGGCCCCTGAGTCTCCGACCGCAACCTCCTCCAGCTGCAAACCAGTGTCTGAGCTCTTGAGCGTTTGGATGCCGTTATCAGAAGCCTGGTCCACACTCATACTGGAATAATCAAGCCCCAATTGCACAGCGCTGATGGTTGCTCTGGACAGGCAATCCGCAACCACGTTGGACTTCCCAGCAATGTGCCTGATGTCAGTCGTGTATTCCGATATGAATGACAGCTGGCGCTGCTGGCGGGCGGACCACGGTTCGGTCGTCTTGGACATGGAGAACGTAAGAGGCTTATGATCAACAAAGACGATGAACTCACGGCCCTCCAAGATGAAACGGAAGTGGCGAATCGCCAACCAGATGGCAAGTAGTCCTCTGTCGAATGCACTGTATTTACGTTCTCTGGGGACCAGCTGGCGACTAAAAAAGGCGAGTGGCTGCCAAGCATTGTCAACCCACTGCTCGAACACGGCACCCACTGCTAGGTCTGATGCGTCTGTAGTCAGTGCGACTGGGGCTCCGGGGGCTGGGTGAGCCAGCATGGCTGCCTGGCACAGCGCGGTTTTTGTGTCCTCGAATGCCTTGGTCCTCTCAGCGGTCCATTCAACAGCTTGATTGGGTGACCTACCCTTGAGGGCCTCGTAGAGTGGGCGCATGACATCAGCGGCTCGGCGAATAAACCTATGGTAGAATGTCACCATGCCGAGAAACTCCCTGAGGCCCCGTGCTGTTGGCGGCTGAGGAAAGGTGGAGACGGCCTCTACCTTAGACGGTAGGGGGGAAGCCCCATCCTTGGTGATGAGATGCCCGAGGAAGTGAATGGAGGGTACGCCAAAAACACATTTCGCGGGATTTATAATCAAGTCATGCTGACTGAGCTTGGTGAAGAGGTCTCTGAGGCGCTCCAAGTGTTCCTCTTCTGAGGAGCTGGCAACAAGGACGTCGTCCAGGTAGACGAACACAAAAGGCATGTCCCTGAGCACTGAATCCATCAGCCTTTGGAAGGACTGAGCGGCATTTTTCAGTCCGAACGGCATCCTGAGAAATTCGAACAACCCAAATGGAGTTATCACGGCCGTCTTCGGTATATCTGAGGGATGCACTGGCAGTTGGTGGTATCCCCGCACTAGGTCCACCTTGGAAAAGAGAAGTTTGCCCGCCAGGTGTGCAGAGAAGTCTTGAATGTGCGGGACTGGGTAACGGTCGGGCGTGGTAGCCTCGTTAAGGCGGCGATAGTCCCCGCATGGGCGCCAGCCACCGCCTGGTTTCGGGACCATGTGTAGTGGAGAGGCCCAGGGACTGTCTGATCGGCGAATGATGCCGAGACGTTCCATGTTAGCAAATTCGGATTTAGCAGCTGCCAGTCTTTCTGGATTGAGTCGTCGGGCCCTGGCATGAACAGGGGGGCCCTTGGTTTCAATGTGGTGCTCAACCCCATGTCTGGTCGTGGAGGCTGAGAAGGTGGGCTTCGCCAGACTGGGGAACTCAGCGAGGAGCCGGTGGTAAATATCACCGTCCAAGAGAGAGCTGGACAGACCCTCAAAAATCCCTTTGTCGCGGACACACGCGAGAGAGGAGAAATTCAATGCGTCAACGAGGCGGCCATTTTTCACATCGACGAGTAATCCATTGGCACACAGAAAATCTGCACCAAGAAGAGGAAAAGCAATATTCGCAGTGACAAAGTCCTATGTAAACTGCTGACCCCCAAAACACACGTCCACTGTCCGTGTCCCGTATGTGCGGATGGGGGTGTCATTGGCAGAAGTTAATGGAGGTCCATGTGTTTCCCCCCCCCACATCGTCCACAGTGGCAGGGAGGACGCTCCTCTGGGCGCCGGTGTCACACAAGAACTTTTGGCCGGAGATGGCGTCCCGGATGAACAGTAGCCGGTTTCTTGCGCCTGCACTCACGGCCGCTACAGAGTGCAGGCCTTGAAGTTTCCCGTCGCGTTGGAGGTGCAAGGGGGACGGCACTTCTTGGCCCTGGGCCCAAAACGTGCATGGTAGTAACACAGACCTGACACATTCTGATCGTCAGTGGCCGTGCGTGCCTTGCTGGCTGGGGGCGTCGCACTTGATGGTGTGTAGGTGCGTGTAGGGGCCAGCACCTCATGTGTGTATCTATGTGTGGCCAGGAAAAACCGGTCCGCTTCCTCTGCCAGTGCACGCGGATCTGTAATGGTTGTATTCGCAAGCGCCGTCTGGACATGCGGCGGCATGTGACGCAGAAAAAGTTCAGTGAAAAGAAAATTTGGCTCTTCGGTGCCAAGCAAGTTTAACATCATTTCCATGTGATCCGATGGCTTACTGTCTCCTAAGCCCTGAATAGCAAGGAGGCGTCAAGCACGCTCAGAACGCGACAGTTCAAAGATTCTGAGGAGATATGCCTTCAGTCCCTTATATTTATCCAGTTCAGGAGGGGATGTGATGAAACTCACCGCTCTGGCTGCAGTTGAGCTCCCCAGAGCAGAAACCACGTGGTAATAGCGAGAGTCATCATCAGTGATTCCGCGCAGGGCAAATTGAGCCTCTGCTTGTGCGAACCATGTTAACGCCGATGACTCCCAGAACTCGGGGAGCTTGAGAACGGGCGCGTATGCCATGTCGGTATGCTCAGTATTATGCACGGCCTCGGAAACTTCCACGAGACTAATGTCGGGGTCACCAATGTAGCGAGCCGAGACGGGAGTCGTAGGCGGAGTGTCAAACAAAGGTGCCAAGGAAAGCTGCTTTAATGACATTTAAACTTGCAATAACAAAACAAAACAAGAGAGCGGCTCGAGCCGGCCGAAGTAAGAGTCCCCCTAGGAACTCGCTAACTAAACAATGGTTCCGTGGGTGAATTATGTAAAACCCACTACAATACTATAATAACAAAATACTACTACGGAAATACTACAACACTACAAAAAGACCACTACAGATAGATAGATAGATAGATAGATAGATAGATAGATAGATAGATAGATAGATAGATAGATAGATAGATAGATAGATAGATAGATAGATAGATAGATAGATAGATAGATAGATAGATAGATAGATAGATAGATAGATAGATAGATAGATAGATAGATAGATAGATAGATAGATAGATACTTTATTCATCCCCGAAGGGAAATTCACATTTCCAGCAGCATCCAGCATACAGCAATAATACACAAATACTAAAGTAATACAACAAAAATACACCTATGGAAATACTACAAAAATACTACTGAAATAGCAAAACAATGCTGCTACGGCAATAATTGAAAAACAATTCTACAGAAATACAACCAAAAATACAACTAGCATAATATTATAATACAAAAATACTGCTACAGAAATATTCAAACAGAAATACTACTAAATACAGCTTCAGTAATATTCCCAAAATACTTACAAAATGACTACCAGGAAATGCTATAAAATACAACAGAAATTCTAAACGATAATACTATGGAAATATTTGCGCAAAAATAAATTCTGGGTAGAAACGTTGATTTTAAAAAGTGCCAAAAATATAATCACGACATATACATGAATCGATTTTATGTCTCATCCCTACATCCAAACTAGTCTTTTTTAAAGTAGGCTAACATCAGTACATACAACATGTGTTGTGTTCATTATAAGGCTTATATAAAGCTCTTTTTAGTGGCCCCTGACAAATTTTTTTCGGACCAATATGGCTCTTTCAATATTTTGGGTTGCCAACCCCGGAGCTAGCTAGTACTGGGGCTTTAAATATTCTCCTTGTACTTAATTTGTATATTTTATTTATACAGTACTATTATTTTTATATTTTTTAATAAAGTCCTTTTGTATTTTACTGGATGAAAGTTTTACAACTTTATTATTATTTTTAAATCTACCTTTAAGTCAAATTGTTTATTGGATGGACATTGATGATTTGATGATCTGATTGAATAGTTGTTTAAGAGAAATTCAATAAATTAGAAGTTGTTACAGTTACTCAGTACTTGAGTAGTTTTTTCACCAAGTACTATTCTAGTTTTACTCAAGTAACTTGATGATTACTTTTCACTTCTACTTGAGTCATAATAATCTGAATCAACCGTATTTTTGCTTGAGTAACATTTTGGCTACCCACCTCTGCGGATTGACACTGGGCGGCGCCTTCCCCCACTCAGAGCTTACATAGATGACATTACAATAGTGACCACCACCGTCCCACGCACCAGTAGGCTTCTCAGAAAACTTAAAGAAAACTTAAAGAAAACATCAGTTGGGCCCGTATGAAGATCTCGAAGCATCTCAGTAGTGAAGGGGGTGCTTTCAGATTTTAAATTCTTTATCTGCGATTACCTAATCCCAACAGTGTATGAGCATCTTGTAAAAGCCTACGCAGGTGGTATGATGAGAGCCTGAAGGACAATGACCGGGTCCAACAACTGCGCAAGGACACCAGCAGTGGCCTACTGTTCATTGACAACACCCAACTGCCTGGAACGCTAAAGACCTGGTGCCTGCAATTTGGACTCCTACCTCGAATGCTGTGGGCCCTCGGAGTTTATGAGGTTCCAATCTCAACTGTGGAGAAGTTTGAAAAGGGAGTCACAGGGTACATCAAAAAGTGGCTCAGAGTTCCACGATGCCTTACCTCCATAATTCTCTATAGAGATGGTGTCCTTAAGCTTTCCCTCACCAATCTCACAGAGGAGTTCAAGTGTGAAAGAACAATACTCCAGATGACACTGAACGGATCTAGTGACTTAGCAGTGAGCAGCAATGCACCAATCTTGGCAGCAGGGCGCAAATGGAGACTGGCCATAGCATGCCATTGCATGCTGATATTGTTGGCTATGTCCAGCAAGGAAGGGGAGACTTTGGGTTAATGGCTTTCTGCCCGGCTTGAAGTAAGGCCACAGCAACAAAGCGAAGAGGGGTGGTGTGGAGGAAGTATGCCGCCAAAAAGAAGCTGGTAAGGCAGTTTCTCTGCGCAAACAGAGTCAGTGGATGAGATGGGACAGTGTAGAGAGGAGAAACATCAGCTGTAGGGACATGTGGGTCATGGGTTAGCAAGGCAGTTGAGCTTTGCCATCAGAGCTACATATGATGTCCTTCCAACACCAGTTAATCTTCAGCACCGTTTTTTTTGAAGACCTGTTTTTTTTTTGTCTCATACCAGCCAACCTTAGGGACATTCCCACAGGGTGCAAAATTAGCCTTACCCAAGGACGTTAGACGTGGACCCAGGGTGTCACTCGTTAAGATGTGTCTAAACTACAACATAGCCATCCACCATTCCAACAGTAACCACGAATACAACACACTCAAGTATGTGCAAGCACAATGAACCTACAGTCCACATCCATTCTTTGTTCTGTAAATTAAATGATGATTATAACCCTACCCAGCCTGCATACTCCATTGTGTGATGCTTGTGCCATTGACCTTTTCCATTGGAGTGTCAACACGCCTTTGATGATAATCTTTATAGCTTTGAATGTCAAAGGAATTTACTAGTTGGAATTGAGCACTACTACCGATGATCGTTTGAGTGCTTGTCTTGGCATTGTTGGTATTCAAGCTGATGCATATTTCAGTCTGTGGGAGGTTGACTTGTGCTATTGTTTTCTATGCTAAGCATTGCTATTTAGAAGCATTTTTTTGCAACTTGCAATTTTCCCTTGGTTTCTACTCAGTCGTGTTTTTTCCTACATTGGCTCCTTCATCTTTATCCAAATGACTATATGTTGTTACAGTATAACAAAGTTGTATGTAAATTGCACTTCTACCCAATAATCTTTAACTGAAGGATAACGTACAGAGACACGAGGTGACAAGATAAAGATCTTATTCCATTTCATGAGTAGATTACAACATTGCTAAACAAGTGTATATTGTTTAGGTCTGACAAAAGGCAAAAAAATAAATGCTTTTAGAATGGTCTTTCTTATCTAAATAAAGCATTTTTGTGTGTTTAAAAAGTAGGGACTCCAAATTCCTCAAGTATGGATGTGTGCGCGACTAGTTTAGCTCAGGAGGTAGAGCGCTCGTCTTGGGATCAAGAGATCGCAGGTTCGATTCCCGGCTCCTCTGTGTTATGTATCGAAGTGTCCTTGGGCAAGACACTGAATACCTAATGCCCCCAATAAGCAGGTTGGCGCCTTGCATGGCTGCACGGCCGCTATTGGTGTGTGAGTGTGTGAGTGTGTGTGAATGGTTAAGTGTGAAGCACATTGTAAAGCGCTTTGGGAAGTCTTAATTGACTTGAAAAGTGCTATATAAATGCAGACCACTTATCATTTAATATCAATTTGTGCCCTGTGATTGGCTGGGAATCAGTCAAAGGTGTCCCCTCCCAACTGCTCCAGCACCCCGTGATCCTAGTGAAAATAAGTGGGTCCGGAAATGAAATAAAATACCAGTTCCAATTCCTTTGTTAGAAAGAATAAAAAAATTCTGGACAATGAGTAAAAGTTTCTACCAATCAATCGTTTACATTGCTTATGAAATGTTTACATTGCTTAATATTTGGGACTCAAAAAACAATGGCAAAATTGTGAACCTTCCGAACTACTGCATTATTTTTTTCATTTACTTACTTATTCATTTATGTAATGCTTGAGTTTTGTTTTTCTATTAAATATTTATCTTATTAAATGCAAAACGTTGAGAAATTGTCGAGAAATTTGTGTTTTTTATAAAATATATATCTTTCCAGTTGCATACCTGTTACACTTAGTCCCCTTATTATAAATTGCAATTTCACTTATTAAGCGATAATAACAATTTACAAACACAATGTAACTCATAGCAACATAGCAAACATGAGGGGCAGTTACTCATAACAGTGACCAAGTTGATCCGGATTATAGACAAAGTGGGCAAGACAAATCGGTTAAAAAGAATAAATCTCATACAAAACTTGTTATACGTGTATAGAATTTGGTTTAATTTTACAGATCTGCAGTTGCATCAAAAAACAGGTACTCATATCTTATTTACTGACTCTTTTTTTGCTGCTAAATGTTTTATTGCACTACTTTTTATTGCACTATTGTTCACGGTTTACGAATCCCTTAACCACCTCGGTTGTAGGGGCACCACTTCCTGTGGTGAGTCTTGGGCAAGTACAGCCTGACGGTGTCTGGCCATTTTTTGGGGTAGGGTTTTTTTGCCCCATTCCTTTACTAACTGACTGGTCTTAATGTTTCACAGTTCACGGATCCCTTAATTGCCAGGGTTTTCGGGGCACCACTTCCTGTTGTGTGTATTGGGCAATTACGGCCTTGTGTGCTTATCCCTCTACATGCCGTTATTTTTAGGGGTTAGGGGGGTACTCCCCCACATGAAACATATAGTACTGGTTTCCATGGTTACCAGTAGCAGGAGAAGCCTTCAGATCTGACTCAGATATGGCAGGCACCTTCATCATCTGGTTCATCACCGGATGATGGCAGGAGCCCTTTGGTCATATTGTCCTTGGCTTTCTGTGAGAATTTCAGCCCACCATATTTATGACATGGCGACTATAAATAAAAAAAGGAAAGTTGCCTGTGGGGGCAGCCGCTTACAAGACAAGTGGGACAAGTGGGAATTGGAATATTTTCACCAAAATCTGAAGCATCTGCGTCTAGAAAATTTGCCAAGAGACTGTGACTGTTTTCAAAGTACACAAAATGCTGACTACAAAAAGTGAAGCAACTGAAAGCTGTCTTTACGACAGAGCAGCACTTTTTTTACGAGACCCTCTGAGTCTAATGAAAATGCTACAAAGTCAAGTCACATTTATTTGTATAGCCTTTAATCACAAAAATGTCTCAAAGGGCTGCAAAGGCTGGCTATGAGGTCGCAATGCCAATCGCCAAGCACAAATTTACTAAATTGCTAAACCGGCGCCCCAGACAAAAGCTTAGTCTTCAGCACATTTATTTTTGATGATTTGATAAAAATTATGAAAAGAGAATAATGCCAGAGCCCCTGTCCCAAATTCAACAAACATACCACTTTAAACTTGTCTCTTTCTTGCAATGACTCAAGATCGGTTAAACTCCTTTTGACCCTTTTTTTCATACATATTGGTTTCAAAACCAAATGCAAGCATTTATTTTGTAAAAACGTCACAACATTCTGAGAATAGGGAGCCTTATGTGCTTACCTTTGGCGAGAGATGGGAGGGAATGCTTGTACTTTTTGCATAGCTCCACCCATCCCTCCCACTCACCCAATCAAATGACTAAGTTCTCTTCCGGTGTTTTGAGTATTTACAGTTCTGTGGATTTATCATAAAGTATCTGAACACTGAACACAAATTATATAGTAAACTTTTAAATAAAGGATTCTTTAGCGTTGTACAGCCAAAACGAGTTTTTTTTCTTCCCTTTTTTGTGTAACACCTTGACTGTAAATTGTAGTGAAAAACGTGCCCTATATATACTGCGAAGTGTTGACTCCATGCTTAGCTTCGGTTTGGCTTTGCGTGTACCTCAATAGGATAGGCAGCTCCGGTTTTGAACAAAATGGAGAAATTTTGCATGCAATCAAATTGGTCTCTGAGCCACAGATACTCATAGAAAGAGCCATATATTGCTCGCAAGCCATAGGTTCCCGACCCCTGCCTTAAATCATTGGAGAAAAAAAATCCGTTACGAAATTTAGAGTAGCCTTGATAATATTCACATCGTTCAATAACTAATGCGCTGTTATTACAACTGCCAGTCTCCAGGCACAAAATTGAAATTTTTTTGCCTATTTATCATCCATCCATCCATTATCTGCACAGCTTGTCCTCAGTAGGGTCGCGGGGGTGGTGGAGCCCATCCCAGCTGTCTTCGGGTAGGGGACACCCTGAATTGGTTTCCAGCTAGTTGCAGGGCACACAGAGACATACAACTCACTTACTCATTCACACTTAGGGACAATTTGGACCCGCTTATTTATGAAATAAAATGAAATGAACGCATTTACGCATATTATAAATGTGCTTCACACTTACCCATTCACACACACTCACACACCGATAGCAGCACGTCAACCATGCAAGGCAACTACCTGCTTCTTGGCAACATTAGGGATTCAGTGTCTTGCCCAAGGACACTTCAACTTATAACACAGAATCGAACATGCGAACTCTTGATCCCAAGACGAGCGCTCTACCTCCTGAGCCACTGCCACCCTACTTATTTGGGGGATATTCGAGATCTTGTGCTTCTCCACCTTCCGCTTGAGGTTGCCCCGACGATGTTCTATTGGATTTTAGATCTGGAGACATGCTTGGAAGGTGCATCCCCTTTACCCTTAACCGCTACAGAAAAGCCTTGGTCATCTGAGAAGTGTATTTTGGGTCATTGTTAGGCTGAAACATTGCCCTGCGACCCAGTTTCTGGAGGGAGGGGATCATTACAGTATATTCTTGAGTTTGTGTTTCCCTGAATAAAATTCAACTCCCCAATTCCAGTTGTACTCCTGCAGCCCCAAACCATGACATGCTTGACTTTAGGCACGACACGCCGTGTTTTTACTCCTCACCTGTTCGCCACACGTGCCTCACACCATCTGAGACAAATCAATTCTTTGTCTCATCGGAGCACAGGATATCTTATCAGTAATCCATGGCCTTTGTTGACAGACTTCTTTTTGTTGCGCCAAACCGACGCCTCTTCAGTAATGTTCTACTAAACATTATAATGAAATCTCTGCAGAAATATTTGGAGCACACCCACTTCTGTGACATGTTGTAACCAATGTTTCCAGTCATCCAAAAATTTAGCGTTGCCAGAAACTCAACATCATGAAACTTGGTGTCAGGATTTGGACATAAGGATTTGGTTGCCTGAGTTGGAATTGATGTTGCTCACCGTGCATTCAGAAGCGCACAGGGAACATTGGTGAGGGGTTTCTGTGTACTTTTTTGTTCTTTTAATGTTTTTATTTGGTGTGCCGAGGGTTCGGAACGCACTCATTAGCTTAGGTCCCCTTGCTACACGACAATTTCACTTTTGGATCCCCACTGTAGAAGGTGGTCTACTGTATCTTTCAAGATAGAAAAGTACGTCCATACCCGCGGTATGACGATGTCGGCTAAGACCCGGGAGAGTCGGAAGAGCTCCAAGATGTCCTCCAGGTCCAGCAAGGAATTGTGCAGCGTGTTGTACTTGACACATTCGTAAATGTCTGGGATCTTGCTAATGTCGTAGCAACTGCTCTTCATTAGGAAATCGCTATCCAGTTTGGACCAGCGCTGCAGCATCAGCTCCAATGTCTCGCTGTGGTACAGTTGCAGATCTGAAGACTTGGGATCCTCCAGTCGGAGTGCCCAGAGGAAATCCACGCAAGCACGGGGAGAACATGCAAACTCTGCACAGGAAGGCTAGTAGCTGGATTTGATCCCATGACAGGAATCGTTTTGTTATATATTATTTTAAGGCTTTATTACGTGTTTTTCTTGGAGTGCCATGTCTAATCTTGTTACAAAATATATTCACTACATTGTTATCAATGACAATAAAAGACAAATCAATTAAATTCTTTAATCACCACTGCCGTCATTTCCGCAGTGCTATATCTTATACGTCATCATGACGTAAAGGGTTGACCACGGGATTTTGTGAAACACCAATCAGATTAGTTGATGTTTCAACGCGTTGTTTTTTTCCGGGTTAAGAAAGGATTTCAGATGATTTCAGATTATGCCTTTCAAACTAGCAAGAAACAGTTAAAAGCATTTATTTCGACAGAAGTTCAACGTCACCGTCTCATCATAATGAAAACAAGTAATCCTCAATGGGTTGTTGACGTGTTATTTATATCTTTAATCCGTCACCCCTCCTTTGTTGCTATGATGGTTTGGACCGACCCGCCTCTGCCCGTTTCAAGTTGCGACCGCCCCTATGCGCTTGTTAGGCTGTGTCTCCTGGCCTCCGCCGACCTTATACAATAACGCCTTTTCCTCTCGTTTTTTTATCCATTGGCGTTTATTGGGTGGGCGAAGGAACCTCGATTAACTGGAAAATGGCTTCCCACGCTGCCCACGAGTGGATAATCTTTACACTCGTCAAGTGTCACAGGTAAGAGCGGGCGTCTCAGCCTGACGTGCACGTTTGTAAGGTTCTTCAACGTTCCTTCGGAACCGCCAACGACAACTATTGACGCGTTTGCCAACGCCACGCTGTGTTTATTGATTTAAAGCTGAAAAACACAGGTATAAAAGCCCCAAATAAACTTTAAGAAATTGTTACTGCAATTCTTGTCGGCTCTCGGTCGTTCTCAGATGGGACAGCACACTTAGCTTTCGCTCATGTAACGCTGCTGCGACGTTCACACTGGATTGGTTCTAGTGACACATGCTCGGTTTGAGAATAGCTTAAATGCCAAACTATTTCTTGTTAAATGATTTGACGAGTGTGTTATTGCTGTCTTTACAATAGACTGCTTGTAATGTCATTACAGGTATTTTGTTTTAGTTACTAGTTGTACGCTATTTTAAAGGGACAGTGTGTTATGTATAGTGCCACATATGTATATGCAGAAATTATAATGAGATGGCCTGTGTCCCATATCAACTAACATTCTGCTTTAAACTTGTCTCCCTCTTTAAGATCTTTGAGGCTCATTTTGACATCATTGTTGTGAAAAATGCTTTCATAACAACGTCCAAGTAGAGTACTTTTGTAAATATGTCACAAAAAATTGCTAAAGAAAAGTTTATAGATGCATTTCCCTTCAGCACAGTGGAAGTGTGTGAGAAAGAGGGTAGTGTGCTGGGTTGCTTAGCTCTGCCCACTCCTACCGCTCACCCAATCAATTTGTTCTGTGTGCTTGGCTAGCGTTTGTGGGTTATTACAGTTTGTTGTGTGGGTCTTATCACAAATTTTCTCAACAGTGAACATACAATAATTAATGAGCTTCCATATATATAATTCTATCGCAAAGTACAACCAAAACAAGGTCTGCTGGTTTGACACCTTGACTAGATAGATAGATACTTTATTCATCCCCGTGGGGAACTTCACACTTCCTGCAGTATCCTTTGGTTGTTTATTAACAGATAAACACGATTGCTTTGAGTGTTGTGTTGTAGTTTACCAACCGCGGAGTGGATGACGTCACACGCTAGTCCAAAAGTTCCACGTACCTGCAGCAGATGGAAATCTTTGTGCCCAGGGTTTCACCACCTCGTGTTCACGTAGATGGCGAGTCCACCTCCTCTCCGCTTTCCACAGGCTTTTGTGTCTATGTTTAACAGCGCTGAAGCTGGGTAGCTCTGGGTAGCTCTGTTAGCGTCTGGGATGCTAGACGTGAGCCACGTTTCCGTAAAGCACAGCAAACTGCACTCCCTGTACGCTTTGATGTTTTTCATCAGAACAGCCTGTTCGTCGGTCTTATTTGGTAGAGAGTTCACATTTACCATGATTACGGACGGTACCGAAGACTTATAACGCCGCTAGCCCCTTATACTTAGCTCCGGCTCTGCATCCACGATAGGGCCCCCTCATCACGCCGGAGTTGATTCCTCTAATAAACAAATTTTTGTGCCTTAAAACCCATAACGATAGGATAGAAAGTAATCCAAAGTTTAGTTGTCAAACGGGACAAAAAACACTGATGATAGAAGCAGAGACTTAAAACAATAAATCACAAAAAGTGCGAAATAACACGGAGCTGCTGGAAAGGCTGCCGCTCGCGGCGGCGCCTATGATTTCAACTATAAACTGTAGGTAAAACTGTGCCCTTTATATACTGGACAGAACAATGGGCATGGTTAGTGTAGTTCTGCTAAGCACGCACACAAACCAAAATTGAATTTACCAGAGTTGGAATGCTACGGAAGAAATTCCATACATTTCATTTTACCACCGAGCCACATGTACCGTATTTTCCGCACTATAGGGCGCACCGGGTTATAGGGCGCACCCCCAAAAAATAATTTTTGGTCCTATATCTTCCATACATAAGGTGCATTGGATTATAAGGCGCTACAATGGGAACGTCGACAAAACAGTCAGATAGTTCAGTCAAACTTATTACCCCCTTAACATTCCGAAAGTTTGCAAAGAAGCAAATACGTGTCGTAGACACGTGCGGATGCGGTGTCCGTATGATGTCACTTAAATACATCGTTCCAAATATCATTTGGAAGGTTAAAGTCTTGGGATTCAAGAAATGCCAACCATTCCTCAGTTTCTATTTTCTTTTTCGCTCGCAACTTTACTGTGCATATGACAATAAACACTTGGACTTGAGTTTAATTTAAAAAAAGACCCGTCACAGAAACATCTAGATCACTCTGAAACAAGATACTGGGAAAATATATAGCCGGAGTAGCTCACCGAAATCGTTGCATTCAATAATAATGTGCAACCATGGTCCTCTTATATCCGTGAGTGTAGTAAATCCAGGAGAGTAAAATATTTACAAATACAGAATGGTAAAACATGTTTCCTCTATGCCGTAGACAACCACACTTGCTATTCACATTCATCTTTTTCGGCCAATTGCAGGCTTTGTTTTGCCCCTTTAGCCTATGCGAGCCTGTAAATGATAAAAAGGATCCGCCCCCTTTACCTCCGGATAACTTTAGCCAATAGTGATCGATTCAACTGATGATTGACACATCTTTTTCGGCCAATTGCAGGGTTTGTTTTGCCCCTTTAGCCTATGCGAGCCTGTAAATGATCAAAAGGATCCACCCCCCTTACCTCCGAATAACTTTAGCCAATAGTGATCGATTCAAATGATGATTGATACATTGGTTAGCCAATGAAATGCCGGTATATAAATCCCAGCATAGACCGCGGACTACTTCGTGTTCGGGGGAAAATCTAGTCGGCGGCTGGTTGCATTAGTTGCAAGACTTTGCGACTTAATATTGATCCATATATAAGGCGCACTGTATTATAAGGCGCATGGTCAGCTTTTGAAAAAAATTAAGACTTTTAGGTGCGCCTTATAGTGCGGAAAATACGGTACTCATTAAGAGAGCCGTTTTTGGCTTGGTAGCCAAAGATTCTTGACTCCTGTCCTAGTGGTACCAAAAATATGTCATCCAGTTAAAAGAGGAAATGAAATGATCTGCATTCATATAGCGCTTTTAAAGTCGAGACTTCCCAAAGCGCTTTACAGTGTGCTTCACATTTCCCAATAGCGGCCGTGCAGCCATGTAAGTTGCTAACCTGCTTATTGGGGGTATTAGGGGTTCAGTGTTTTACCCAAGGACACTTGGACATGTAACACGGAGGAGGCGGGATTCGAACTGCGATCTCTTGATCACAAGAAGAGCGCTCTACCTTCTGAGCCAAACGTCGATTTGAATTACGGTTCAGGGATCCTTTAACCACATGGTATGTTTGGGCACAAATGAGGACACAACTCGTGACAGCCTTCTCCACTCTTGACCGTCCCTGGCTGTACTTGGGTCTTGGCAAACTTTGCGCCAGTCCATTCCTTAATGTTGTCGGCCCAGATTTTTTTCGGTCTTCCTCTCCTCCTGTCCCCTCTACTGTGCCTCTTGGTCAGACCTGACGATATTGTGACATGACTATACCACTACAGATTCCGTCTGCGAATAATGGATTACAGTTGTTCGTAGGGTCCAATGTGCTTTCTGAAGGTGTTGCGCACCGTCACGTTTGTCACATGGGATAAGTAGCTGAAGCCTAGAAGTGTCCTGTAGCGTAGCATCTCCGTGGCCTGGATTTTCTTTTACAGTTTTGCTGGGAGAGTCCATGTCATGCAAACGTAGAGGAAGATGGAAGTAATCGGTGCTTGCATGAGTCTGATATTTGATTGCACTTCTATGTTCTTGTCCCTCTGGATGGGTTTAAGTCTAGCAAGTGTGGATGTGGTTTGAGCTATCATGGCTATGATTTTTCAATTTGGCAACAGTTTCTAGCGCTCTTTGATTGATAGTGATGTCTTTGATGATATTTTGGTGTTTGTTGGTCATGACTTTTGTCTGATTTCAATCCCATACTGATTTGCTTGATGCTTTGTCCAGGCTATTGACCAAATCTCTGAGTTCCTGTTTGTCTCCCGGCAATATCATCATAAAACAGAATTATTGATGTTGTATCCCTCAATACTGACTGTACATTCATGTGGCTCCAGAGCTTCGGAGATGATCCTCTCCAGGAAGATGTTGAATAAAGTTGGAGAGAGAATGAAGCCTTGTCTCACACTGACTGTGGTTCAAAACCACGCTACGTTCAGTACCTCACTGTTGGTATTGGCATACAGTTGTTTAATGATTTGTACTAGTTTCTGGCCTATGTTGTACTTCCGGATAGTGATCCATAAAGCGGGTTGGCATACTCTGTAAAAAACCTTCTTGAAATTTAAAAAACAAAACAAACGTGATCTATATTCCTCTGGTTGGGTTGAAAGTTTTCACGAAGGATGTGCAGATTAAAAAATTGTTCTGTGGTGCTCCTTCCCTCCCTGAAACCTGCCTGTTCTTCGGCTGAACTTTTGACATAACTTTACTTGCATGGCTGGTGAGACTGGTGGTTCTGTAGTTGGAGCATTGTTGAAGCTTTCCTTTCTTCGGGGGCATAATTACTGGTGATTTTGTCCGTACAGGTGGCCACTGTCCTGTTTGCCAAATCGTTTTTCAAACCTTTAAGACGTCTATCGTTTTCTCACACCATTTCGTATGAGTTCTAATGATACATGGTTGAGTCCTGTTCTTCAGTGTGTTAGTTGCTGCCTTTATTTCTTCACTGAGGATAGTGAAATTGTCACTTTCCTCTGGGACGGAATTCTAGAGGACCTCAGGGTCTCCCTGTGTCGGGTGGTTTTAGGGTTCCGAGCAGTATTCTGTTCACCTATTCATGATCTTTTTCATCTGTTGGCTTATACTGGATGACTTTCACCTGTTTTGCTTGTCTGAGATCTTTTATAATCTGAAAGGCTTTATTTGAATGGTTCCCAATGAGGCACTCTTCTAACTCCAAGCATCATAGGTCGAGAAATTTGTCTTTTCTTTTGCAGTGTGGAATACTTATCTAAGTCTGCATCATGTTGTCTCGCATCCTGCCGCCACGCTGTGCTGGTTATCACTGGCCCTCACTTGTACCAGACAACAGTGCCATCTAGTAGTCAAATATTACACATTGGGGCTTTAAAAATACGTTTGTACAAGTACTAATGTAAAAAATTTCAGTTTCGGTAAATTCATTTTAACGTGTCAATACGTTGATAGAACGTAGAGGTAAGATCTGGCCTGAAAAAAACAGCACAGCATGTATAAAAGCCCGAACCAGCTCGAGCCCGACCGATTAACTTGATTTGAGGGGCAGAGCTTGAAGTAAATCTGAAGGATGCCAAAGTGCGCGCAATCCAGTGCGCGCTAGCAGTACACGCGCCGAGCTGCATGCATGCTTTGCTGATCCTCCACGAACAAAAAAAAACATTGAACACATGACGAGTCGATAATTAAAATAATAAAAAAACAGTGAGACAGAAGCCCCGCCCGGTCCGACTTTATGATTCACATTTTATGTCAAAATATATACACTGAGAGCTAGCAAACTAACAGTTGAAAAACTCAATATCAATTTTGTCTTTTGTCTTCAATCCCATGATTATTTCTTCTCCATTTCTTGGTTATGTCCAAAACATTTTGTTTTCTTATTCCGCCATGGTGTATTGCAAAAATAATATTACTGATAAAAAGACTAAAATTCCTCTTTTTTACTGTAAATTCTGTTTACATTTTTCCCATTTATATTGTTGTTTCTTTGCACGCCACGCCCCCTCCCCTAATGCTGCCTACTATTTGCTGCTGGTGGCATACAGTCAAATATGTATGCACATACAAACTGACCAACTTGATTTCAGTATTTTATTTTATAGTTGTAAATAAGATGTTAGCACATAGGATGGGAAGAATATTCGAACATCATTGGGGCAAAATTACGTAGCTATAATTATCTCTGCACAATAAAAAAAGAAAGAAAATACATTACAATTTTTTCAGACCTGTAGCGCAATCTGCAATTATTCAATATTAAAAGAAAAGTGCATTTTCTGTGCTAGTTTTTTTGGGGGGGAGAATGTAAACATAGTGACATGCTAACTTCAACCCTTTATGAACCAAGGTAGACTTTTATTTTTAAAAAAGTTCCAAGGCACACCATCCAACGAAAATGTTTGAAAATAAAATTATGTCAAATATTTCACTGTACTACCTCATAAGTAGGTAATTGGTGTCTAAAAAGAAGAAAATCGTAGTTAAAATAAAAAAGAATGATGGGGCAGGATGGCGGCGCAGTGGTTAGCGCGTGTGCGGCACAGTTCATGTCATGGGAACCTCCTGCGTGGGTTCAAATCCATCTCCAGACTTCCTGTGCGGAGTTTTTATGTTCTCCCCATGCTTGCGTGGGTTTCCTCCGGGCACTCCCACATTCCAAAAACATGCATTTCAGGTGAATTGGCCGGTCCAAATTGTCTCTAGGTGTGAATGGGTGAGCGAATTGTCTGTCCCCGTGTGCCCTGTGATTGGCTGGCAACCAGTTTATAGTGTCCCCTGCCCACTGCCTGGGGTGGGCTCCAGCCCCCCCGCGACCCTAATGAGGATAAGCGGTACAGCTTATGAGATGAGATGTGCTTTATTTTTGTTTTTATTTTTTACAGTGCAATCTTAAACCAGTTTGTTAAACAAATTACTAAATTGACTGTGCTACCTCATGAGCAGATAATTAGTATATAAAAAGTATATTAAAATCTACTGCCACCTACTGATATGGACGACTATTACAGTTCCTTGTCTGAAGATAGCAAACATACTGAATAATGGCCTGATTTTTTGGAAAGATAAAATTGGGCAAATTCCAGCATCACACGAGACAAGGTGTCACGGCACACTTGTGTGCCCCGGCACACCGGTTGAAAAACACTGCGCTAACTTACCTCGAGATGACACTACTACTGGCTGAGAGTATACAACTTTGACAAAATAACAACCACAGATCTACAAATAAAAAATAATTGCATTTAAATAAATTGTCATTATTGTCATTATACAAAAGTATGAACAAAACTCGAGGAAATTCTCCTTTCGGTACAAAAAGCGATTTAGTGAGCGTCTAGCTAGCTGGATGCTAGTATCCAGGAGTCTCTGGTGCTCTCTGCGATCATTAAAATCTAAGAGTTACAAATGTAGTTGTTTCCCCAAACTTTAAAACCAGCTTATCCATTTTATGGGTAATGTATCTGGCGTCAGTGACTAGTCACGTTAGGAAATAGGGGCTAAAGAGTTGTTAGCCTAGCTGTTAGCTGTTCCTTCTGACGACGCCTCAGTAGATTCCTGGACACGATGACAACCCCCGTAGCACCTGCTGGTGACCAGCATTTCTTTGGCCTCTCCTGACTTGAGTTTGATTTAATTGATGAATATGTTTTCAATGTAACGAGCTGCTGAATCTTTTCTTCCGGCGCCGTCACGAATGGCAGCCACTCCAGCAGCTCCCGTGTTATTTTCGATTGTTCTCGATTGTTCTCAGCTCAGGGATGCTGCTGGAAATGTGAATTTCCCTTCGGGGATGAACAAAGTATCTATCTATCTATCTATCTATCTATCTAAAGATACGAAACTGTCGCGTTTGTTTTTGTTGCCAGTTGTTGAAGGCCTGTTAGCCTGGTGTAAGCCATCAGTCAATCTCGGTCTTGCGACAATCGCACTACATCACATTACATTATTGATTAGATTTTGGGTAATTGTGCAGCCCTAATAAAATTCCCAGCCTTTTTGACTTGATGTGTTTAGCAATGTGTTGCTGGCGGGAAGAGCATTGTATGTGATTTCATCAGCGGAGGAGCAACTGCCAAATTGCAATAAGCCTTGTGATTCCCGATCTTCTTTTAAAAAGTAGCAAAGTAACGGTGTAATGACAGTTAAGTCACAAAATATTTTCAAAAACGCGATACAGTACTCGTTACAGATAAAAGTAATTGTTCCAGAAACGCTTTCCTTTGTATCGTGTTTTTCCCATAACTGGAAATAGCACCCCCGTGTTTTTTGCAAATCCTGTCGGTTGTCGGTCGTTCTAAAGTAAGACGAGCATAAAAAAAAACAGTTTTAACACATCTTAGTATATAACGATAACACGCTCTAGCTCATGTAACATATTTGGTAACTGGTGCAGCATTCGGTTCTAGTGACACTTGCTACGTTTGAGAATGTTGATTGCCTAATTATTTTTGGTCAATGACTTGACACATGAGTCATTGCTGCTTTGACAATAGAATGCACGTTATGTGATTATTTTATTGTATTTACAAGTTGGACACTATTTTAAGATTACAACCACAAAAGTAGAAATGTAAAAAAACAATGTGTAAATTCATTGATTAAATGTTATTGCATTCTGAAAAAATAGTTCTTATTTCTGTAGAAGAATTGGCACTGGGCCGCACAAAAAGAAATAAAAATTGCCTCGTTTTAGAAAAAAAGTTTCCCTCTTTTTTTGCTGATACTGTATATCAGTGGTTCGCAACCACCGGGCGGCGGGCCAGAACTTTTTTTACATGAAGAAACTAAAATTTTGCAAGGTTGCATCCTGGTAAAGGAATATATTTGAGCAGTGGTTGATCTGTCGACAAATACTGCTCAATATAGGATGCAACGGGAATCCTACCTGTTTCGCGGCAGTGAGAGCGCCATTGATGACAGGAAAAGACATTTGATTCTATCTCATCACAACATTTTTACTCTTGCTACCAAATTGTCTTGTTTTTTTTATTTAGAAGACCCGTGTAATTGTTCAATTGTTGTACAACATTGTTTTGGCTGAACCCATTTCCATAATACTCAATTTTTGTGCCATGTTGTACTACGCTGTATTGGAGTTTGTGGGAAAGAGTTGACCGATTGACTGCACGCCTTCAGGATAGAAAAGGTGAGACAACATGGTGCAGTGAGTAAAATTTAGTGTGACGATGGGATAAAATCTAATGCCTTTTCCCATGCCATATAGATCCCTAGTGGTTTAGTAATGACACTGTCGGCTTAGGCTTGTTCATTTTGTTATTGTTACTAATGTTATTTGTAGGCCAGGCGGTGAGAATATTGTCAGACATGAAACTGGTCCGTGGTACAGAAAAAGGTTGCTGACTAGGGCTTCACAATTTTGTTAAAAAAAACCTACCGTAAAATCCGGACTATAGAGCGCATCTGATTATACTCCGCACGCACTACATTTTACGGGCATTATAGGTTTTGTCCTTACACAAGCCGCACCTGTATATTAGCTGCATGCGCCCATATTAAAACATGTAGAAAAGTCAAAAGCTTAGCAAATATGACTAGGTGCCGCGATTGTAACTATAAATATAGTATTCAATCCAAACACCACAATCGGCAACATGAACGGAAAATGATACCTGTAATTGGAATTTAATGCAGACCTTTAAAGTCCTGGTCCCGTTGAAAATAATCCAATGAAAAAAATGTATATTTCCAAAGTTAAGGGTGGGAAAAATATATACCGGTATCCACTATTGTGCGCTGCAACAACAAACAGATTTAACTCAGCTTCACCCCACTTCCTGTCAGCCCGCGTTTGCTCCGCCCCTTCTTTTTGATTCGCTCGTAGAAAACATATCACAATAAGTCTCTAAAATAAATACATTACGAAATATACAGTTGCAAATACATATTATACATGGTTACACATATTTACAAAGAAAGACGGTACACCGAGAGTTTTCAAAGCTTTAATAATAATAATATAATTTTCATCCCAAACCGTGCCTGTGAAAGGTAGCAACGCGCTACTAATAACACGCTTGCAACGCATCATGCGTATCTGTTAAAAAAAGCCATACCGCAATTGCGAAATTCACGGTCAACGGTCCTCATCTTTCTCCATCAAGGGCGACTTCCTCATTATCCGAAAGAACTACGCAAAACTAATAGGATGCCGTCTACATCGGCGCACTTTTCCACCGGTCTAAATCTTACCTTTTGTATTCGAGTGCCGCTGGTGGGAGTTAGAAAAATAACATAAATTGGCTGCTTCACTGAATAAGCCGCAGGGCTGAACATTTGGGAAAAAAGTAACAGCTTATAGTCCCGAATTTACGGTAACTGCAATTTTGTTTTTTTTTGGGAGATTTTAAACCTAATGACACTAGACAATTCCCGCGGCAATTGTAAGAGTTGTGATTGATCTGGCAGATGTTGATAGAGAACCGGTAGCGTTGAGTTGTTAGCATTATGAGTTAGCATAAAGTTCTTAACTCAGAGAGATGTATTTGTAATTTTTAACTCTGTTCTGTGGGGGGACTCCGCCCCCCCACACCCTCCCGGGACTGGCAAGTTTATTTCAGATGGGCCCATAATCGTTAGCAACAAGGATATGCCTTGTGGATGTCTAAAAATCACATTCAAGGTCATAACATAGTAATAACACTGTTATTACACCTAAAAAACTTTTAAAATACACATGTTCAAATAGAATGGACTGTTCGATTTGAATTGGTCCACCCGGAATCCATTGAGCCTATTCATTTTGCTGATTCGTTAGCATCAGTTGTTAAAGAAGTTGTTAAAATAAAGCCATCACAGAAATTTTTTAGCATGGAGCAGTTAGCATTTAGCTGTTAGCATCACTTTTTAGTATGAACCCATTAGCATAACTCATTAACATGAATCCATTAGCATAATTTGTAAATATGAAGTTGTTACAATATAGCCATTCCCAAAATTTTTGGGCATGAAGAAGTTAGCATTGCCGACAGTGTTTACAGCTAGCTTGGCTAGGTCGAATAAAAACTTAGGCCAGAAATATGACAAGCTCGACTTTCAGCATTAGTTTCGATGGCGATAGAAAAGTACTTTTTGATGAAACTGGAACACACGCATAATCCGTACAATAGAGTAATTTAAACTTTCTTGAGGAAAGAAAGGAGGATGGCATCACTTTTTAGCATGTATCTGTTAGCATAACTCATCAACATGAGTCCATTAGCATAAATTGTAAATATGAATTCGTTAAAATATAGCCATTACCAACATTTTTTATCATGAAGAAGTTAGCATTTAGCCGTTAGCATCACTTTTTAGCATGTATCCGTTAGCATAACTCATCAACAAGAGTCCATTAGCATAATTTGTAAATATGAAATCGTTAAAATATAGCCATTACCAAAACGTCACCAATAGTTTCTAGAGCTAGCATGAGTAAGCATAGCTTCAACATCTCATCGCTAATACTTGGGCTGGCTGCGCCAGCCCAACACCTTGCTAGCGGCGCACATAGCTGTTAGTATCCTCTCGCTAGCATCCACTCTTTGGAATTCAGCATTTACCCATGGTTAAAGGTAATGTGGGTCGGGCCCCTTCAAGCCACCCTGGACAGTCCCTGCTTAGTCCCTACTAACCTCTGAAAAAGCCCTCGTTTCCATGACTACCCATAGAAATCAATGGGCCCATGTATTCCGGATGTGAGATTCTCAAAACCCATTATTCCGGATGGGGACTTTTTTTGGTCTCGTATCGCTCGTCCATATCTCGTATCGCTCGTCCATATCTCGTATCGCTTATCCATATTGTCGCACGAGAGTCCTCATCGGGCCGGAATTTTTGGTAGATGGATCGTTGGGCTACTCCAAAAGCTCTGGGAGGAGTTTTCCATGGAATTTTGGCGGAAGAAGATAGATATAATAATAATATCTCGGGGGATTATAATAGACAAAGCTCCCTAGTAGAGGGCACTGTTTTTTAGAGGTTAAAGCATGTCACTATGATTAAGTACTCACAAAAAAAGCAAAACCAGCACATGAAACAATTTTATTTTTCAAGCGAAAATTGCATTGAAATTGCACACCTTGTCTGAAAAAAAAACTAGAACTCTACAATTAGAAATGGAAAAACAACTTTCCGTGAATCAATTAGATTATTGGAATACATTAATTTGTGTTTATTGCATTTAAAAAACAGCTTATTTCTGAAGCAGTACATTAATAACTATTCAAACAAGGTGAATAATGTTTCCATCATTTGGAATTTGAAACTATTAAGTGACAAATGCACATATTAACTTATCTTAAAGGGACAGTGTGTTTATTTATTTAACACCCAATAGTGGCAAAACCTTCATTCATTGAAACCTAATTTCGAACATGATAAAAACAAAAACAAAGCAACAAGTCAAAAAAACCTAGACAAAAACAATGTTAGCGTACATGAATAGGAATAAACATCATACTTATTTTAATCCTACCCCTCGACATCCTTAATCATTGTGCTTCTAGACCTTTTATGTACTAACATTTAACAAACACCTACATATTTAGATTGGTTTGGTGGATTCACAATCACTTCATCATCATCATTATCATCACCATCACTATTTTCACTGTCTTCATGTTCATCATTGCTGTCTCCATACCACAAGATACCGCAAGTTTTCCTGGCTTAAATGGTACTATTTTGAACTAGGCTTGAGCAAGTATCTATACCAGGCATTGGTATTTACTATACCTGCCTAATACTTGCAATAGAGGCTACAGTCATAAAAGTTAATATTAATTCCATGAAGTTTAGGGGAACATATTGATAAGGGCCCGCCAAAACGTCAGTTATCGACCCGATAAAAAAAAAAAGGACTTAATAATTACTTGGAGCCGTGTTATAATAAATACGTTGACACTATTATAGAAAGTCTTTATATTCCTCATTGCATTATATATATATATATATATATATATATATATATATATATATACATATATACATATATATTATATTTATATCCAAGGTACAAATGCATCTTATGGAGTGGTTGCACATCTTAGCCTTGTCTCCACTCTACTTCTCTGTAATGTGCCAGAGACAAGATCAGTTGCATGATTCAGGATCACCGACATGGATTTCTTTACCTTACTCTTGTTGTTCACGTGTCCCATTTACTTTTTTGTTTACCGGTAGTTGTTTTTGAGTTTTTGGAGCACCGCTATTTAAACAGTAGGCATTGTGAATACTCTAATACTGATTTATTTTAAATGCGAGAAGAGGTTGTGGGCTGATTTCTGGTGCTAGAGTTGTCATTATACGAATGATCACAATGTGCTGCTTTTTTGTTCTCTCGCGCGCTTTTTTCAGCTAATTGATTGATTGGATGATAAACTTTTTTTCCCCGCTGCAGCGTTGGGTAATTTAATCATGCGATCCAAATCGCGGTCTCTTCAATCTACAGTGAAGTTTTACCAATGGGCATAACCAGCCTGTTTTGGGGGTTGCCCAGGCACTAACAAATTAAACCCAAGCACCCCCCAAAATTAGAGCATTGTAAATAAGGGACAGAAGAGGCTTGCATATGATGAAAAACACTGGATAAGAAATAAAAAGAAGTGAAGAAAACCAAAATATGATCAACATAGCCTCGGAAATACTCCACTGCCTTGAAATGGTTGAGTCAATTGGATTCCTAGCAGTCCCCTGGAGCTCGGGTCCAGGTGTAACCAAATCAGGTTTTTCACAATAAAAGCTCTGATTAAAAACATTCCACTGTTCTCTAATATTTTTAAAATTTGCTGTACAAAATAAGACCTAAAGAAAAATACATTAAGAATAAACGTGAAACTATAAATGTGATAAGTATAAATGAATCTGTAATTTGCATGGGTTTTACTTACATTAAGTCAAGTCAAGTCATGATTATTTGTATAGCCCTTGATCACAAGAAGTCTCAAAGGGCTGCACGGAGCGCAGGTTATTGCAAACCATCGACTTTTATTACACCATCCCCTGATCTAAAACTTACATGAGGGCAAGGAAAAACTCAAAAACCTCAACATGAGGAAAAGGAAGAAACCTTCAGAAGGGACCGGACATGAGGTAATGGCCCTTCCAGGATGACCAAGCGGCAATGGATGTTGCAATAACAAATATTACACAGATATTGTCAACATGAAATATAGGTCATTCATAAGCTGTAGAATGTGTTTTAAGCGTAGATTTAAACGGTTCCACAGAGGTTGCTGATCAAATCTCAGGGGGCAGAGCATTTCACAGCATCGGGACCCGAATGGAGAACGCTTTCAAACATTAAAGGGACAATGTTTATTATTTGACCACTAGATATTGCGAAATTGTGTAATGCAAACAAAAACAGGTGTAAGAAACAATAAAAGCTAAACTCAAAGTGACCAAAATGGACAACATTACTTCCCATTTTCTTGCCTACCCTTTTTGATGCAAGGTGGCTGTCAATTAGCCCATGTTATGTAAAATAAATAAAAGTGTATCAAGCAAATAGTATTATAAAAACGTTTATATCATATTTTGTGTATTTTGAATAGTTTTTTTTAAATCAATATTGTTTTTTTCTTATGTAATTACGTATTTTTTCAACCACTAGGTGGCGCTATGTATTACATATTTGTCTTACGTATTGCGTCAAACAATCACCCCACGGACTGCAATTGGCCCCCCGGCCAAATGGTTGAGGCCCCTGCCCTAGACTGTCCCCCCACTGGGGTCTCACAAAATTCTTTGGGAAACACCGGTCACCAGTGTCCCGTCTAAGCTGCGCATGTGCGCAATTGCGCACTGCTCGCACATTCTCAGCGCACAAGAAAATCTAGCCGGCGCACAAAAATGAGGGCTCAAAATTACTAATTCAGTGCATGAAGGTAAAAATACACTGTTTCCCCTGACGTTGTGTCCTAAATGCGGTATTTTGAAGTCAATGTTGAACGAAGTTGAAAAGTAAAGTCAGTAGAGTTTGTCGAGAACCGCCTTCTTTGGCTCGGCTCACTAAAAGGATCCTAAACGGCTCTTCACGTTGTTTTTGCTTCTTTAATCCCAACATGACCAAATATTATGTAAAATTATGTACAAAATGACTTAAAGGAAGGGAGGAATAGAACAAAAAAGAAAAAACATACCAAAATGAAAAAATAGTGAAAAGCTGAGAAAAAAAGAAACGAAAGGAAGAGAAAAAAGAAGGAAAAATTTAGAAAAAAAGCCAGAAATAAAGAAAAGAAAGAAATGTAGGATAAAAGTAATTAGAGAACAAAAAGAAAAAAGTAACAGCTCGGAAAAAATAAACACAATGAGATTTTTTCAAAGGAATTTATAAAAAAAGTTGAAAAAAACATGGAAAAAAGAAGAAAAAGTTTGTGTTGCATTCAAATAATTTCCAATTATATCAAGTGAATCTTGTTGCCAACATAGTACTTCCACTAAAAAATGTGATTAAGTACAGTTCCGTATCTTACAACCGACTAAATAAGCCGCCCAAAATGTTAATATTATGTGACAAAATATTTCAGGAAATAAAAAGAAATGGATATCTTGTGAAAGAATTGTAAGAACAAACGACGTTTGTAGGCCGTACAACCTTTGCAATAGTACATGAGTCAATACATACAAAAGAGAAAAATAATTTTGTATTGCCGGAAACTCAAAATGTAACTTGATGTCAAGTTTTGCACATGTTTGATAATTATCTTGCCACACTTGGGATTATGGTTGCTCACTGTTGTTTCAAGCGTTGCTCACCGACTTTGTGTGAACGCTCAGACCCGTGGAAAATTAGAGGGAACATTGCCGGTCACTATGATTAAGTTATTACAAGGAAAAAAAAAAAAAATTTTTGGCTAAATATCTGAATTGAGAATTAAGAACCAGCAGTGTGAACCTTGCCCAAATCAGTTTCTAAGGCTAGCTATCAATTGGTAGCCTGGATCTGGATTCTATTCATGTCCTTCCTCTAAGATCGATAAATCAAATCTATCAATAGCTCATCTGAAAGATTAGGTGAAGCCTGATTTTGGGTTTCACCGAAAAAGGACTGTCCCAAACATTTTTTTATTACCCGAGTCCTTCGGAAACTTGGTTTGATTGGCATGTCTGAAGATTTGAAACTATTACTACTGACTTGGATGCTGCAGTAGTCCAGCAAATGTCAAAATCATAAAGTTAATTGACTATTACATAGTGCAGTAAGCTATGGAATCCATTTCTTGATTCATTTAAGTGTTGCTATCTGCCAACACCTTATGTAAGGGTTCTTTTAACTTGACTGGCTTCAGTTATGGTTGAATTACTTGACATTACATAAGTCTTTTTATTTGTAAGCCTTTTGAAACTAACCTTCATACATTAATAAGATAATATCTTGCCTTTGACGCAATAGCGATGCCTTTTCTCATACAATATTATTTCGGCTTACACTCTGTTGACAAGGACTATTCCACTCCTAAGCAGAGCAACAGGTCTCATTTTGAACTGCATTGCATTGAACTTGCGGTGTGTTTAAAGACAAGATCAAAGAAACAGCCACAGTGACTAAATGCAAACTTCTCACAGGAAGGCTGTATTTGAACTCAGGATCCCTGAACTGTGAGGATTACCAACATATTAACTGAATCTTGGTTTAGTGCAGAAAATGCATATATTATCACCTGAGACAATACATGAGCAGACAAAGTGCCAAAAAATATCCCAAGTAACATGCAGGGATTGAATCCCAGTTGTCTAACTGAGATCTAAAGTCTAATTTTTGGACCATACAACTAATTCTGTTACTTGACTAGTGACAAACCCAAAATATCCGTCTGTGTGGGGTTTGTGAATCCTATTGAGATGGACAAAGCACACAGACAACATAATGCAAATAGAAGTTGTTTTCTGGATTTTATTTTTGACCTATTTTCATTCATATCACTCACCACATCCAGAAGAAGCACTGTGCTTGTTTCCTCAAAGTGTGCTTCATTGCTGAGTCCCGTCTGTTTACAAGTTGTGCTTGTAAGTTCCTTGCCAGAACTATGGACATATACTATATATAGATGGAGACAATTTTGGCATTTTCACCCTAAAAAATATAATCAAAATATCCCGGAGAAATAAACATACATGATGTTTGTTAAGCAAGTTTTCCATATTTTGCAAAAAAGATGCCTTATTAAATTTTAGCCATTGTCATGTTTTTGGTTGCTATGATGAATCAAACTTGATCAGCGACAGTCAATCCTACATAACTAATGACAAACTTTCTCAACCAGCTGTCAGTCAACCATCAATAGGCAAATTCATGTTTAGGCAACAATAAGCTGTTAAAATAACAAGTCTTATACCTTACAGCAGGAGACCTACATCACTGAAACAAATCATCAGGCGACTAAATCATGTCCAAAGAAATACAGATGAAACACACACACACGCACACACACTTTTGCCATTGAGATTATGAAAACATCAGAAAATGTAATATCATGCTATATTACCCGCCTGACTTTTCTCTGACAAATGAAAGAAGAGGCTCATTTTATGGTTCTGATTAACAGGCGCGGTATAGCATAAACACTGGAGGTCAAAGTAGTTCAACTATTCAACTAACATCTGGGTAGCAATTAAAACAATTAATCTCTGCAATTTTCTTTATGAAGTGTTCTTTTGTCAACATATATTTTATGTTAGGATAAAAGCTTTCTTCCTTTGTGCTTATTTAATGTTATGTTCATATTCAGAGGTTCAGATTCAGACATATACTTTATTGTCATTCTTGTACACATGTACAAAAATGCGCAGAGGACGTCAGCTCACCAAAACCATCTGTACCCGTGCCAATCAGAAGCCCTGGATGACTGCTGAGATATGCAAATTGCTAAAGGCACGGAACTTGCCCTTAAATCTTGTACACTTGTACACATGTACGAAATGTCGATACATCTGACCCGCACAGTTTCCTTGAATGTACAGATATAAATAAAATGTTGAGTTGGAGTATTGAAATACTAATAATATACTAAATAATTATAGCTATAAGTATTATACCAGCTCAGTAGCCTAGATGGTAAGGCGCCCGCTTTGAGACTGGGAGGTTCGGGTTCGCGCCCCGGCCGAGTCATTCCTAAGACTTAAAAAGTGGTCGGCGGCGCCCTCTGTTGGCTGCGGCTGCATCGGCTCGCTACAACGGGTCAGGTGCAATCGACATTTCGTTCTGTGTACATTGTTACACAGAATGACAATACAAGGAAATTATTATTATTATTATTATTATTATAAAGTAGCGTAAGAGGAGCAGCTAAACAAGATGTGCAAAATGAGCAGTCAGGTAAACAAGTCGCTATACAATGACAATAACAATGGAGTACGGTAGTGCAGAGGAGAACAGATGTTAAAGGAGTGGCTAGGTATACGAGAACTGCCAGTAGTGCAAGGACAAAAAAACAAAAAAAACTATCAGATGTACAGATGAGCAGTTGGGTAGGCTTGCTATGTGTGTGATTGACCATTTAACAGTCTAATGGCCAGGGGGACAAAGCTGTTGCAGAACCTGGTGGTCCTGCACCGCACACTGCAGTACCTCTTCCCAGAGGCTAGCAGAGGGAACAGTCCATGACGGGGGTGAGAGGGGTCCCTAATGATGTTCTTGATTCGGGATAGGCAGCGCTTCTGTCCAATGTCCTGAATGGAGGGGAGAGAAGTCCCGATGATTTTCTCTGATGTCCTCATCACCCTCCTCACACTACACCAGTCGGAGGTACTGCAGCCTCCACACCACACAGAGATACAGCTAGTCAGGATTCTCTCTATGGTGCCCCTGTAGAATGTGATGAAGGTGGGTTGGGGCAGGTAGGCTCTCCTCATCCTCCGCAGGAAGTACAGGCGCTGCTGTGCCCTCTTCACCAGTGATGCAGTGTTCACAGATCAGGTGAGTTTGTATCTGGTGATGGCCTGAATGCCTTTCCACATATCCCTGGTGTTGGTTGTGCTGAGAAAAAAGTCCTGGATTTTTTGACTGTGCGATCGCTTTGCTAGTCTGATAGCACGGTTCAGGTTGGCTCTCTCAGATCTCAGTGCCTCCTCATCACCATATTTAAGGGCAAGTTCCGTGCCTCTAGCAATTTGCGTATCTCAGCAGTCATCCAGGGCTTCTGATTGGCACGAGTGCAGATGGTTTTGGAGTTGCTGACGTCCTCTGCGCATTTACTGATGTAGGCTGACACAGACATGGCGTACTCATCTATGTTTACTTTGTTGTTGTAAGTTGCAACCGATTTAAACATGTCCAAATCCGTGCATTCAAAGCAGTCCTGTAGTGCCTCCATTACCCCTCAGTCCACACCCCTACCTGCTTCACTGTAGGTTTTTCTCTGGTCAGCAGGGGCTTGTATGCAGGAATTGGCATAACTGAAAGGTGATCTGATGAGTCAAAGTGGGGGCGGGGGGCTGCTCTGTATGCTCCTCTGATATTTGTATAGGCCAAGTCCAATGTGTTCCTTCCTCTTGTAGCAAAGTCGACATGCTGATGGAAATGCGGGAGAACTGTTTTGATGTTGGCCTGGTTAAAGTCCCCAGCATCAATAAAAATGCATTTGGTGTAAGCGTGCTGCAGTTCACTCACAGTTCGGTAGAGAACGTCCATTGCCTCCTTTGAATTAGCGCCGGGGGGCACGTACACAGCAGTAATGATAGTACCGGTAAACTCCCTGGGGAGGTAGAAGGGTCTGCAAATCACCGTCAAAAGTTCAATGTCCCGTGATCAGTGATTTGAGATTATCCTAGCATTTCTACACCAGTTGTTATTGGTTTAAATGCATAGTCCGCCACCCCTGTTCTTACTGGTGAGTTCGCCGCTCCTATCAGTGCGGAATGCAGTTAGCACCACAATGCTAACAGCGTCAGCCGGGATGGATGAGTTTAACCATGTCTCCGTCAGAATTATAGCGCAGCAGTTAGTCATCTCGTTCGATGTTAGTTCCAGTTGTAGATGGTCCAGTTTATTGTCCAGAGAGCGAACGTTGGAGAGAAAAATGGATGGGAGAGGCGTTTTGAAGGGTTTTGCCTTTAGCCTAGCTGTTAGCCCGGCCCGACAACCTCACTTCTGCCTCCGGTCACATCGCCTTCTCTTGCCACTCTACTCTGCTGCTTCGTTGGCCGCTGGGGCTTATTGGCGTAGCACTCCGAGGCTAAGTGAACACTCCAGAGTGGTCATAGGAACAAGCACTTGATTTCGGGATGATCGCATAGCCAGCAAAAACCTGCTATCGTATATTAATCTGCAGTTTGAGTTGACTGAGTTCGCCGTCAAAAATTGAGTCGAAGACTGGGTTTTATGACCAAAATGTAAAAGACTGTAGCGAGCCGATGTAGCCGCAGCCGAACAGGGCGCCGCCATCTGGCAAAGCAGAGGATTGACAATATAACACTTCACTACTAGGGTGCTTGGAGAGCATGGGCCAGGGAGCACACAATGCCATTTAAGGGTGCATGCCAATCCACACAGTAAGCCTAGTCATCTCAGCTATTTTTAAACTGTGATTGTAGCTAAACAAAACAGTACCTCTTCATAAATGGAGCTGGGTACCAAAGTAAGTACCAGTATGGCACTGGTTCTGCCCTAAACTGTAGTAATCAAATATAAATGCAAACTTTGGTGCCTTATTTTGGTGCCCAACAATTAATGCTGTTACTAACATGTTAATCCTGTAACTTGCGTTCTTTTTATTTCTTCATCTGACGTTCTCTATTTTAAATCTGCAAAGGCTTTCCCCCCCCCCACAAAATCCTTGCTGTTAAGTGGAAGATGCCGTTAAGTATTTTACAGATATCAGTATCTGCATTTTTTTTTATTCGTCGGGTTGATTTTTTTAGGCTCAGATGGAGCTGAAACCACTCTTTCCTTCACTCCTACTTCTACCCTCCCTTCCTCTCCTCTCTACCCACCCGAGCCTTTGGATTGGATAAGCGACCGGGGGTGAAGTAAACAGCGGCAGCTCTGCTAACTCCTCAGTCCCCTCATGCCCGTGGCTCAAGCCGCTGATTATATTGAGATTTCAAAAAGTCCATGCCATGGTAGAAAAGCGTGTTTGTGATTGAGATGTGTAGTTGTTTAAGGTAAGCACGTTCAGGTGGAGAATTATATATTAGCTCTTATCATAAAATTAGTTTGTTAATCACAAACAAACGTTTAGGTAAGAGAGAGTAAAAAGCCCGCAAAAGTGGAAGGTTGAGTGATTAGCTGATACCATAACATTAATTGGTTAATCTAGCTTCTAAAAAGAGTGCCCACACTTTTCAATTTGCAAGCTCCGTTGACATTTCCATGCATTTTTTGTTTTAGGTTAATATAAGTCATGTTAGTTGTGTTGAAATTCTAATGTATTCACTGTAAAACATTTCAGGGAGCTATCCAAGTTTTTATGTACCGTTTTCCAAGTTGCTGCTAAGCATAATTATTAATGGTTAAAGTGAATGATTAGTCATGTTAGTTGTGTTGAAATTTCAATGTATATACTGTAAAAGGTTTCAGAGAGTTATTAAAGTTAAGTTTGAATTTATAACAATTTTGTTTTTGTTTTTGCATAATTAAAAAGTGTTAAAGCTTTTGGTGCAAATGAATTTCTGGTCCAAATGCTGGTTATCGGCCTCCTCCCAATACAAATAATCTGTACTGGCCCTGAAAAACCCATATCGGTCGATCCCTAGTCGAAATCTAGTTATGCGTATTATTCTTGTGCCTACACTCTGTTTAAGCACCATGGCTATTTTTCATGTGGAGATGCTCTGTCACAGCTCTATTCAATTCTATGAAGAAACAAAATGAGCAGAACAAGGGAACTCAAACAAAATTGAAATAAGTGGATTAATGAATCACTAATTGTTAGAACTTAACGGAATAGAATGGGCATCATAAAATGAATTTGAAAAAAAAAACCATAATAGATTGTGGCAGTTTTTTGGGGGAGTCCTTAAACATCTTAAATCGTCATAGTTCGTCTATGATACAGTGGCTTGCGAAACTATTTGGCCCCCTTGAACTTTGACCTTTTGCCAAAATTCAGACTTCAAACATAAAGATATAAAACTGTCATTTCTTGTGAAGCATCAACAATAAGTGGGACACAATCATGAAGTGGAACACACTTTATTAGATATTTTAAATTTTTTAACAAATAAAAAACCTAAAAAGTGGATGTGGCAAAATTATTCAGCACCATTGAGTTAATACTTTGTTGAGCCACCTTTTGCTGCGATTACAGCTGCAAGTCGCTCTGGGTATGTCTCTTATCAGTTTTGCACATCGAGAAACTGATATTTCTTCCCATTCCCCATTGCAAAACAGCTCGAGTTCACAGTGGTTGGATGGAAAGCGTTTGTGAACAGCAGTTTTGAATTCTTTCCACAGATTCTCAATTCAATTGAGGTCTGGACTTTGACTTGGCCATTCTAACACCTTGATATGTTTTTTGGTGAACCATTCCATTGTAGCTTTTCCTTTATGTTTTGGATCATTGTATTTTTGGAAGACAAATCTGCTTCCCAGTTTCAGGTCTTTTGACTCCATCAGGTTTTCTTCCAGTATGGTCCTGTATTTGGCTCCATCCATCTTCCCATCAATTTTAGCGATCCTCCCTATCCGTGCTGAAGTAAAGCAGGCCCAAACCATGATGCTGCCACCACCATGTTTGACTGTGGGGATGGTGTGTTGAGGGTGATGAGCTGTGTTGCTTTTAGACTAAACATAACGTCTTGCATTGTTGGCAAAAAGTTCTATTTCTGTCTCCTCTGACCAGAGCACCTTCTTCCACATGTTTGGTTTGTCTCCCAGGTGGCTTGTGGCAAACTTTAAATGACACTTTTTATGGATACTTTTAAGAAATGGCTTCCTTCTTGCCACTCTTCCATAAAGGACGGATTTATGCAGTATACAACTGATTGTTGTCCTATGGACAGATTCTCCCACCGCAGCTGTAGACCTCTGCAGTTAATCCAGATTGATAATGGGCCTCTTTGCTGCATCTCTGATCAGTTTTCTCCTATGAGCTGAAAGTTTAGGGGTCTAAACTGGTAGATTTGCAGTGGTCTGATAGATAGATAGATAGATAGATAGATAGATAGATACTTTATTCATCCCCGTATTGCTTGCACAGTGCTCCTTGGTATGTTTAAAGCTTGTGAAATCTTTTTGTATCCAAATCCAGCTTTAAACTTCTCCACAACAGTATCTCTGACCTGCTTGGTGTGGTCCTCGTTCTTCATGATGCTCTCTGCGCTTTAAACAGACCTCGCAGACTATCACAGTGCAGGTGCATTTATATAGAGACTTGATTACACACAGGTGGATTCCATTTATCATCGTTAATCATTTCGATCAACATTGAATCAGTCAGAGATCCTCACTGAACTTCTGAACAGTTTGCCGCACTGAAATTAAAGGGGCTGAATAATTTTGCACACCCACTTTTTCATTTATTTGTTAAAGTTTAAAATATCCAATAAATAGAGTTCCACCTTATGATTGTGTCCCACTCATTGTTGATGCTTCACAAGAAATTAGTTTTATAGCTTTATGTTTGAAGTCTGAAATGTGGCAAAAGGTAACAAAGTTCAAGGGGGCCAAATAGTTTCGCAAGCCACTGTACGTGACTAAAATCAGTGTGACAATGAGATCAAATCTACTGCCTTTTCAGAAGTCATCTATAGCACTCGTTGTCCAGTGCTCTGACGATAAGCTGAATTTGGACCTATAAAGACTGCAGTTTGTGTTCCATTTTTCTGTGAAGAACTTTAAGTGTTATTTTCTTGTTTTTTATTTTATTAATAGTGTGATTATGTATTTTCTGATGTTTGTTCTGCGGCGAATCCAGACGAGTTTTTTGATTGTGGCTTTCTGGAAAACGTGCTTTTAGGCACTCCTGCAATGGTCACACTTTTTCTTATAGCTATAAGTATTATAAAGTAGCGCAAGAGGAGCAGCTAAACAAGATGTTATCAGAGAAGGGAAAAGTTATGTGGTCCTCACAAGTTTGAAGACTCTGACTAATATTAGTGTGTTTTGGTCATTCTTGCATTGAATTTACAAATTTTTGCTTCAGATAAGTTACGTAATATTTTAACTATGAATTTTGATAAATGTGGCACCACAGATCAGGAGTTTAACTCCCTTTCCTTACTTTGTCTAACAGAATGAGAACATCAGAGTCATGCACCTAAAACCTTCCACTGGAGAGAAAATTTGACATTCAGGGTGGTGGCTGGACCGAGAGTCCCCTCTTCGAGGGGTGTAAAGGCCCCTATCAGCCTTGTGTGAATCTGGACAATGGGGGATGGAGGCCTCATTGCAACTGGAGGAGAAGGTGTCAACCAGTCCCATGCCCTGTTTGACAAATTTGTCCAGGCGACCACATGCAAAGGCACACTCAAGGCATTCCAGGAGCTGTGTGATTACCTGGACCTCAAGCCAACTGATTACAGGGTATTTTACCATAGACTGAAATCCAAGCTCAACTACTGGAAGGCCAAAGCACTTTGGGCCAAGTTAGACAAGCGGGCAAGCCACAAGGAGTACAAGAAAGGTCGTGCCTGTGCAAACTCAAAGGTACCGCTTACATTTTTTGCACAAAAAGTATTTTTATTCTTCTCTGTTTCTTGTTTAAGTTACCGTAACGCATGCTCACATATAACGCTCACACCTAATTTTTGCCTAAATATCTGTATAATTATTTTTTCCTTTACTCAAACTAAGCATTGTAAGAGACATAGTTGTTGCTATGATTAAAAACATTTATTGACAAAGTAGGAGTGTGCGCCGCCTGCCTGTGCTTGCCCAAGACACACCACAGGAATTGTTGCCCATATGACGCTGGCAGTTAAGGGATCCGTGAACTGTCAAAGTATGATCACATAAAAAATCACAAAGCAAGCGTTGTTCCTCATGATAGTAAAGGGGAAGTCAGCTATACCGTCATTTAGGTATACTCTAATGCAGGGGTCAGGAACCTTTGTGACCCAAAGAGCCATAAAAACAAAAAATGTTTTAAAAAGAAATTGAGAGAGGCACATCATATATTTTCAGACAAAATTGAAAAAACTGCCAAACACGCTCTCTAGATAAAAGCTAATTCTTCAGCACATTTTATTTCACTGTGTGTCATTTGATGATTTAATCAAATGTATGAAATGATAATAATGCCAAATCATGTGTCCCAAATCTATGTAAATATGCCATTTACAATTTGTCTTCCACTTTAAGTTAAGAGTGTTGAGGCAATTTTTTTCCATGAAATTTGTCCTTAACGGTTTCAAAACAAAGTGCATGCAAAGTTCCTTTGTAAAAATGTCACGAAATACTGCAAACAATAAGCATATCGTCATAATCATTTTCGGCGTAGACTGCATAAGCGAGAGAGAGAGAGAGAGAGAGAGAAGGAAGTGCCTTGCGCTGTGTGCAGGGATCCGCCCACCTGTACTGCTCACCCAATCAAAGTCGTTTGCAGGCGTTTTTGTTATCAGTTTAAATGGTTTCTTATCGAACTTCTACATTAAGTTGCTTCGGCTTTATATGGAACAAAATCGGGATGAAATCACTTGACTTTGGAACGCCACAGTGAGATGTGCAATAGTTACATTTTATTTTGGAGCCATATGTACTCATGAAAAGAGCCATATATGACTCCCTAGCCAAAGGTTCCCTACCCCTGCTCTAAGGAAGAGCGTTGCACTTTACTTTATTGCTAGTGTTTGATCATCGGCGCTGGACCTTGTGGCTTAAGGACAGCCATCGAACTCGCCTTCCTGGGTGCAAAAGTTGTTCTATTGGAGAAGAGGGATGCCTTCTCCAGGAACAATGTACTACACCTATGGCCCTTCACCATACAGGACCTTAGGGGCCTCGGGGCAAAGAAGTTTTATGGAAAGTTCTGCGCTGGTGCTATTGATCACATCAGTAAGTTTATGAGTTGCTGTTTCCTCAGGTTTTTACATAATTTGACGTGTGTGTTTAAATGTTTTGTTGTTATTTTGCAGGTATCCGGCAACTTCAGCTTATGCTACTTAAAGTGGCTCTCCTCCTAGGCATTGAAATCCATGTCAACGTAGAGTTTAAAGGGCTTATTGAACCTCCAGAGGACCAAGAAGGCGAAAGTGAGTTCAACCTTATTCAAGCAAAATCAGCATGTGATTACATGTTGCTTGTGCCAGCAGGGATAGGCTGGAGGGCTGAGGTCCACCCAAGGACACACCCTGTAAACGAGTTGGAGTTTGACGTTATCATTGGAGCGGACGGGAGAAGAAACACTCTGCCAGGCAAGTTTTCATCTTCACCAAACTCCCTTGGCAAATAAGAAATCAAAAGTGGTACCAATAATTGATGCTCTCTGAGGAATAACATTTGTAAAACATTACAATTTGTTTGCAGTATTTCGTGACATTTTTACAAAGGAACTTTGCATGCACTTTGTTTTGAAACCGTTAAGGACAAATTTCATGGAAAAAAATTGCCTCAACACTCTTAACTTAAAGTGGAAGACAAATTGTAAACAAAGACAGCAATTTAGAGAATTATTAATTATAGGAAAAAAATCCTAAATGTAACAGTTTCCCACTAGTTGTAGCTCCAGGCTATCCGTTTTCTAGCTAATGGATCTGGCGGTGGCAAGATACAGTGTCGTCAGTGGTGGCTTACAAGAGTTGTTAGACTAGCTCTAGCATAAGGACCGACCAGGAGCTCCGCTCATGCCCAAGATGCTTCTGTAACCCGTTAATATTCCTCGGAGCAACCGCTGGTGAACACCATTTTGTTGCGCTCCTCTGACTTTTTTCTAATTCTGATTTAATTGAGGAATTTATTTCCAATGTAACAAGCTGCTAAAAGCTATCTGGCCTATGCTGCAGTTTGTTTTTGGAGGCAGCCATTCTAGCACCCACCCGTTGTTAGGCTGATGTATGCTGTCAGTCAATCTCAGGCGCACACACAGACAATCACACCAACCAAATTACCCTCCTTAATCTTTTCCCACTGACTGATGTCTATCAGAACACAAGGCATGATACAATGATATCAGTGACAATAACACAAAATAAAATTAATATGAATGAAAGTCTTACCATTAATTTAGGAGTAATTTTAATTTCAAATTTCAAGATGAGAATAATAATTGAACCTCACATTTTCCATACCCAACATTTTTTCTTATTTTAATATATTTTGCATTTGACTATAGAAAATTGAGTATGAATAAGGTCAAATAAGAATAGTATCTGCTGATGCTGCATTAATAACAGTCTGTGGTTTGCAATAATCTGCGTTCTGTGCAGCCCTTTTAGACTCCTTGTGATTAAGGGCTATACACATAATCATGACTTGACTTTACTACGGAATTAATTATTTTAATTATATCAAACTGTAATTTTGTGTTATTTTGCTCTTGTGCTAATAATTAATACATGTGTGATAATATAAATTCAGAAAGAAAGAGTACTGTACATATTTAAAAAAAAAAATGTCATGTTAACTCCGCTCTCTAAAAATCACTTTTTGTGACTGGTTTTAAATACATACATTTATTTTGTCACCATACCATCAAAGAGTGGCATTGCAATATGTCATACCAACTTGTGTAGAATATAGGTTTTAGTTGAATCATTCTTCGCCCCATTTTATCTGAATATTCTGTCTATCTGCTTTGTTGTTTAGGATTTCGACGAAAAGAATTCCGTGGCAAACTTGCAATCGCCATCACAGCAAATTTCATCAACAGGAACACTACTGCAGAGGCCAAGGTTGAAGAAATTAGCGGAGTGGCCTTCATCTTTAATCAGAAGTTCTTTCAAGACCTCAGAGAAGCGACAGGTGGGAACTGCAGCAATTTTCATAGCAACTTCGTGAAATCAGTGCACAGTCTGCTCTCCCCTCTCAATTTGTCAATCCAATTCTAAAGCTTTGATCCCAGTTTTGGCCATGTTTTTGCTGACATAAGGTCACTATCGGGGTTTTGTTAAGCGCTCTGTGCCAGAAAATTGCCTTGCTTGTCCTCAGCCAGAGGCATTGAAGTTTGCCTCTGCAATAGGGAAAGGATTTTGTTTGGGATGTAACACTCCAATCTTTCTATTGGTCTCTTTAGGTATTGACCTGGAAAACATTGTCTACTACAAGGATGATACACACTACTTTGTGATGACTGCCAAAAAACAAAGCCTGCTGGAGAAAGGAGTCATTCTTCATGTGAGTCATCAAATAGCTGATTGTGTGTGTTTCCCTGTGTTTGTTATGGAAAATTGTCGGCTATCATTAGGAAAAATTATTATGCAGTAGCTTTACGCACGTATAAACTGATATCCTTTATTATGTTTTTCGTCTCAGTTCTCCCTGCTAAAAACGTTATTGTTGTCTCCAGTAACAAACTGTCAACGCAAGTAAACTCAGACTTTGTGCCCTTTGCGGTACAGACGTTTTTTCTTTGCTCACTTGCACAAGAAAGTGCAAATGACTTAATTTGCCTTTGATCAAGAGTGATCATGGCTATGTACTGTCAAGTCAAGTCACATTTATTTATATAGCCCTTAATCACAAAAATGTCTCTAAGGACTGCACAGGATTACAATTACAAAATTGCACAATTACCTGATCCTAAACCCGCATGCGGGCAAGGAACAACTCAAAAACCTCAGTGTTAGGAAAAAAAAGAAACTGAGAAAGGACCTCATACGTGGTAATCCCCCTTCCAGGATTGACCAGGGTGAATTACAATTAGCATTACTGTACACAGAATAGTAAACATTAGGTAAGATGTTGAAGATGTCTGAAAAAAAGCATGACACCAATGACGCCCCCAGCCTGTAAACTAGTCCAGAAAGTCTATGACGGCCACGACGCAGCTTCCCATCTCTGCCAGCTTGTAAATGCAGGGTTTGACATGCTTCAGGTCAGAGGCTGGTCCGCTGACTCATCTCAAATCGTCCTTCTCCTTCATATCAGCTAGGCAGGCAGTCGGAAAAAGACAGGACAATACAGAATATGAGGTGGGCATCAATCATAAGCTTTGGAATAGAAGTGTGTCTTAAGCCTTGATTTAAAAACTTCCATTGAGGTTGCAGATCTTATCTCCGGAGGCAGGGCGTTCCATAACACCGGGGCCCGGATGGAGAACGCTCTCGAGCATGCAGACTTTTTGGCTCTCGAAGTCACAAGTAGACCAGCATTTTCCGAGCGCAGACTCCGTGCAGGAACATAGGGGGAAATCAAATCGGAGAGATAAGAGGGTGCAAGCCCATGCAAACATTTATATGTTAATAAGAGAACCTTAGTCACATCTTAAGTGGACTGGGAGCCAGTGCAAGTTGGCCAATACAGGAGTAATATGCTCAAACTTTTTTGTCTTAGTCAAAAGTCTAGCTGCCGCATTCTGAACCAGCTGCAAACTTTTAATGCTAGACATCGTGAGACCAGAAAGCAATACATTACAGTAATCAAGCCAAGAAGTAATAAACGCATGAATTAAAACCTCTGCATCTGATTGGGGCAGCATCGAACGAATCTTCGCAATATTACGGAGGTGGTAGAAAGCTATTCTAGTAATATTTTTCACGTGTAACTGAAACGACAGATTAGGATCAAATATAACACCTAGATTTTTGACCGACTCACTATGGGTGATATTACCGGTACATTTGTCTAGGTTCAGGGTAGTGTTTGAAAACAACTGACGACAGTGAGCTGGACCAATAATCAACATTTCAGTTTTTTTCTGGGTTAAGGCGTAAAAAAATTAAGTGACATCCATCTTTGAATCTCAGTAAGGAAAGCCTCCAGATTTCTACAACTTAAATGTCCAGTTGTTTCCAGTGGCACATACAGTTGAGTGTCATCTGCATAGCAATGGAAACTAATATTATACTTGCGGATAATGTCACCAAGCGGGATCATATAAATACTAAAAAGAAGGGGGCCAAGTACACAGCCTTGAGGAACTCCACAGGGGACATTAGATTGCTTAGAGGTCAGATTGCCATAGTTAACACATTGCATCCTGTCTGACAGGTAGGACATAAACAACGAGAGTACAGTTCCTGAGGTACCAATGCGTTCTAGACGAACCAATAATATGTTGTGGTCGACAGTATTGTAAGCAGCGCTGAGATCCAGCAGCAGTAACATTGATGAGGCACCGGAATCTATTGCTAAAAGTAGACTTTAGCCAGGGCTGTCTAAGTTGAGTGATTTGCCCTAAATGCTGACTGGACAGTTTCAAAGAGGTATTTTCTGACATGAAGTCATTTAGCTGCTGTGCAACGACCTTTTCAAATAATTTTGCAAAAAATGGCAGATTTGACACTGGCCTATAATTACCTAGGCTTTCTGGGTCAAGGTTAGGTCGCTTAAGCGTGGTTTTAATGACTGCAGACTTGAAGGCTACAGGAACAATACCCAAGGATAGCGATATATTAATAATGTTTAAAACTGATGGTCCTAAGATCCCAAACAGATCCTTCACCAGTGAAGCTGGAAACGGATCGAGCAGGCATGTAGTTTGTTTGGCCCTACTGACCATCTGTGCTAGATTATCAAGGGACAAACCATTTAAACTGGAGAATGTTTCTGAACAACTGCCGACACGGTCCTTACCTAACACCTCCACATCTTTGAGATAGGAGGAGGATACAGAGCGTTCTTTTAAAATTTCATTCCTGATTAGTTGAATCTTTTTATTAAAAAATTCCATAATGTCGTTAGCAGAATAAGTGCAACTATTTGGGTTAAGTTATTGTCTGGTAAGTTTCGCCACTGTGTCAAACAAAAATTTTGGATTATTCTTATGTTTAACAATAATCTTAGAGAAAAACGATGCTTTAGCTGAGGCAAGAGTTACTTTATATTTCAGCTAGCTATCACACCAGGCCAGTCGGAAAACCTCCAGCTTAGTAGTGCACCATTTTCGTTCAAGTTTTCTGCAACCTTGTTTGAGTGACCTGGTTTCTTCAGTAAACCAATGTGTACGCTTCTTAGGTCGAAATGTTTGCCTTAGGGGCGCCACAGAATCAAGAACATTAACCAAAGCAGTATTAAAGTTGTTTGTAAGTGAGTCAACAGATCCAGTGTACGAAGGGAAGGCTGCAGTTACCATAAGTAATAGTTCTTTTAAAGGTAATGCCGTTGTGGGGCGGATATTGCGACTGCTAAAGCCTAAATTTTCCTTATCACAGTAAACATTAAACATCAATTCACATTTAACAAGATAGTGATCAGAGATGGCATTAGGATACGGTAACACTGTAACATTTGAGGCTACTACGCCACGGGTCAGAACAAGATCTAGAGTATTCCCATCTTTATGAGTGGGCACATCAACTATTTGATTGAAACCAAATGTATCAATCAGTGACTTAAAAGCAATTGCAAGTGAATTTGATGGGGAGTTTATGTGAACATTAAAATCACCAATAATTACAACATTGTCCGCATAAGTTACTAAGTCTGTTAACAGTTCTGAAAATTCATCCCAAAAATTTGAGTATGGTACAGGTGGGCGATACACAACAACTAAATAAATTGGTGTTGACATTAAGGACTTCATAACAAGTGCTTCAAACGTTTTAAAACCAGTATGGGTATTAGGAGTAAATTTCAACTTACCTTCCGATATAAGAGCAACGCCTCCACCTTTTTTGCATGGTCGTGCCAAGTGCTAACTCAAAGTTACGGGGAGAAGCCTCATTTAACACTACAAACTCATTTGGTTTAAACCAGGTCTCACAAAGGCCAATAAGGTTAAGATTGTGTTCATTAATAAGGTCATGTAGAGCTTTGGAGGCCAGTGATCTAATATTCAGAAGGCCAAGCTTCAGCACTGTAAACTGAGCTGAAACCTTTCGCGAGTTTTGAACCTTAATGGCAACCTTAGTGGTAACCTCCACAGGATTATACTGCCGATCGGGTCTTGTGCCTTGCATGACGGCAGATGCGGCCCGAATTCCATACCACAGGAATATTGTTGACAGGTGGAGTAGCAGGATGACTATTGGTAGAAAATAATGTTATTTCTTCTCCCTCCTCACCTAACAAGGGAGAAACAGAGGTAAGAAGCACAGAAGAAGATGCTATAGAAGAGTACAGATCAGGGTGTGTGGTGCAGTCAATGGAACGCTTTAAACTACAAAAACTATGTGAATTTCATGAATCTAGCGTAACGCTAGTTAGGTCTAGCATTACAGACTCCACACCCATGGTTACAGGTTCACTAATCACCTGTGACCTGGCCTGCACTAGTGTCCCCTGTCATGGAAGGCTTAAACAGCAGGTCAGGTCGGCCCCAGAAAGCAGGCCAGTTATCCACAAACCTAAATCCCTGCTGACTGCAAAAACTAGCCAGCCACCAGTTTATTGAGACTAGTCTGCTAAACCTCTCATCATTGAAATTGCGACAGGGCTGGATACCTTAACAAGACAACACCACATCACTGCTCAAATTTTACTAAGGCATTCATGCAGAGGAACAAGTACAACGGTCTGTCTCAGTCCCCAAACCTGAATATTATTGAAAATTTGCTAAATGATTTAAAGTGGACTGGTTAGGAAACATCAAACTTGACTTAACCTGAGCTGTTTTTTTGAGAAGAATAATCAATATAGCTTCAACCAGAATTAAGAGCCACATTGGAAGCTACCAGCTCAGTAGCCTAGATGGTAGTGTGCCCGCTTTGAGACTGGGAGGTCGCTGGTTCGCGCCTCGGCCGAGTCATACCTAATTGGTATAATGGCGGCGCCCTCTGTTGGCTGCGGCTGCATCGACTCGCTACAACGGGTCAGGTGTATCGACATTTCGTTCTGTGTACATTGTTACAAAGAATGACAATACAAAGGAAATTATTATTATTATTACAGGAAGTGTTCAGAGGCTGTTGTTTATTCAAAAGGGGATCTGATAAATATTTATGTAATTCTTTAAGTGTCGAAATTTATCCTTTTTTTGTTTAAGTAATCATATCCCACTTAGTGTAAATCTTATAAACTTAATAATCCTTCTAAAATAATACTGTTTGTCTGCTATATGATATATGTAACTGAACATGCTGATCCAAACAACCAATAATTTCTCATGAAAAATATTTAAGTCTACCAGACGTGCCTCAACTATTTTTCATGACTAAATCATAATAAATTCAACATTTTACATAATGGCATAAAGTTGACTCCACTTTAAGAAGTCCCGTTGCATTAGATCAAATGCTGGAAGTCGACATCCATTCCTAAAATTTTGCAGGAATATACCGCATGAGCTTCAGTGCATAGTGTCCATTTTTGGATAAGATATTTGACTTTTAACGCTGCAAACATTTTCAGACATGGTGCCTCTTGGAAGACACATTTATACACCATTAGCTGTCATTTGCTGTGGAAATCCATGTAATATTGGCTAAATTGATTTAGTAATTCATGAAAATTGTCAATTTTGGAAATAATACAAAAAAATCTAAAGGTTGCCTAGGCCTATGTAGGAATGATAAATAATCACTTTCTTTTTAGGATTACACCGATACAGAGATGCTGCTTTCCAGAGCAAACGTGGATCAGGTTGCCCTCTTGTCTTATGCCCGTGAGGCAGCTGATTTCTCAACCAACCACCAGCTGCCCACTCTGGATTTTGCGATCAACCACTACGGACAACCTGATGTTGCCATGTTTGATTTCACCTGCATGTATGCATCAGAAAGTGCTGCCATGGTTCGCCAGCGTAATGGTCACAAACTGCTGGTAACGCTGGTAGGAGACAGCCTGTTGGAGGTGAGGGCTTATCAGAGTACTGCTAATTCTTTATTCTGTCACTAAATGTGTTGTTGTCGGCAGCCGTTTTGGCCGATGGGTACGGGCATCGCAAGAGGTTTCCTTGCAGCCATGGACTCTGGCTGGATGGTGAAGAGCTGGGCTCAGGGAAAACAGCCATTAGAAGTGCTTTCTGAGAGGTGAGCACATGGAAACACTGATCTCATGCAAAAGTTAACTTTAGCTCATGTGTCCACTAACTCATGTCGATCCTCTTGAGACAACTTTTGCTTTAGAGTGTTGGTCTCACCTTATATAAAAAGTTAGAAAAGATTATCTAAATGACAACTGACTGTTCTGTGCACTCTTGTATAACAATGTTTATGTGGGTAAAAGAAGGGACTGTTTCTATGGTCAGATCTTACTTAAAATTAATCCAAGGATTGGATTAGTAATCAATCTGATGAGTTGTTTTTAAACACCTGCTCTGTACTCAGGGAGAGTATTTATCGCCTACTGCCACAGACCACACCAGAAAATGTCAGCAAGAACTTCAGTCAATACAGCGTGGATCCCACTACACGTTATCCCAATATTAGCCTTAATTTCCTTCAACCCAGCCAGGTAAGTCTCAAAACCACATAGTTTTTTCTTAGTTCATTCAACAAATAGTAATACTGAAGCACTTTGTTGTAAGTACTTTTGCCCATTTATCCTTTAGCTCAGGGGTGGCTAACCCGGTCCTGGAGAGCTGCACATCCTGCTTTGGAGGTTTCTCAGCTCCAATACAGGTGATTCCAATCACTTGGATCTTTATCAAGCTCTCACAAACCCTGCTAACAAGCTGAAAATGGGCGTCACCTGTGTTGGAGCAAAGAAAACTCCAAAACATGCAGAATGTGCGTCTCTCCAGGACCGGGTTAGCCGCCCCTGCTTTAGCTTATTCTTCAAATTTAAGTTTTTTTATTATGGGTCTATTCTGGAGTGCCATGTCTAGTCTTCACTTGGTAGTTATCAATTACCATAAACACAATTTAATTAATTTATAGTTTTCAATTTTTAGTGTTGGCACTACCCCCTAATTCCCTGAGGTTCTTGTCAAGGTGAAAACATGTATTAAGGTAAAGACAACACACTCTTGAGTCTGAGAATAGGTTTATTTATAGCCCTTCCATCAGAGGCGCATCCCACCTGAGCTTTCAGATCTGCTTCCATGATCGGTTCAGAAAGGAATCACAGCACCCAAAATGGCTTCAGGCTCATTTATTGAAAACACAGGCATAAAACAACATATCTGATTGGCTTAAACGATGTTACATGAATACATGAACAAATTTGGATGGTTTAGACAAAAATCACTTGTTCAAATGAAGCGAATAATGCTGGTGGTGCCTGACACATACGTGTCTTTACAGAAGATATGAATCCTTCAATTGCACTATTTATCAGTATGAAGCTCATTAATTAGATGTTACGAATTTTTTTTCATTGTCACACATCACACAAGTTATCAAAGTAAAAAAAGTTATGACTAGATTAAGAATTTTAGCTACATTTTGTGGATTTGCTGAAAGCTTAAGGATGCTGTAGAATGTCTCCTGTTTGCTGAGGAATACTTGAGAAGTGTAAACAAAATACAATAAAAGCAGAATAAAATGTTGTTAAATTAGTGAATCTGGTAAAAAACAGCTTTCATAGAACAATAGTAAAACATAGGATTTCTCTTCTATGAGTATTAGTTGGCTTAAGTGGGGATTGAACTACTCACCCTGTCTGTGGAGGGCAAGAACTTAACCAGATGAGCTACAGGTCGTGTGATTAGGGGTTCAGTGTGTCACCCAAGGACACTTCGACATGTAACACGGAGGAGCTGGGATTCGAACCTGCGATTTCTTGATCCCCAGACGAGCGCTCTACCCCCTGAGCTCTACCTCCTGAGCTAAGCCAGTTCGCCGGTGGATATGCTGCCCCCGTGATGCTGGCTTTGTAGAAATTGCCTCCATCCCCAGCCATATTGGAGTTTCAGTCATTTGTAACCAACACTGAATGACTTATAGATTTCTTGCCCAATGATTAACTCTGAAATTTGGGAGCCCAAGACCCCTTGCCGTTTTAGTTCTCTGTGGAGATTCTTTTAAAAATTCTGTGTTTTCTTGTCTTAAATAAAAGGCATTTGTAGTCCATCAAACTTCCTAATAAGTGTGAGTTAGAAAGATGGCGAGACCCTGGAAAATTAATTTAGGGAGAGTATTCATCTTAATTCAACTCATTCTCCCAATCAATGACTCTTTTAGCTTAGCCCAGCACTCCAAATAGTCTTTAGTGTCGTTCATTAGTGGAAGGAATTTTGCCTGTGATCCATAGTTATGTGAAACATTTATACCAGGATAGGTAAATTATTTATAAATTTAGATTGAATATTTTCCTAAGAAAATATTTTTGCAATATTATTAATTTAATAATAGACCAAATTTTGCTAGCTTATTTAGAATCGCTGGGACGGATGTGGGGAGGTCTTTAACATACAACAACAAATCTATATATTGTGACTCTTTTTGTTCTAAATTGTATTATTCCCCTAATCAGTAGGAGACTCAAAGGACAACTTTGACGTTTTGACCTCTGCAAGTGATAATAGTAGTACGGTACAGTTTTAAGTAAGTGAATATGTGTATGAGTTTCTGATCAATGTGGAAATTCAGCATCTACACATAATTTTGTTTCATGGAATGTCCTTATTTGAAGTTCTTTGATATAATATAACATAATATAATTGGCATGTCACAATTCAACTTTCTGCGTTTTATCACAGGAGTTTTAATGAACTTTTTTAATGTTTATGAAGCTCTCAAATGTCTTTTTATGAGACATGCTTCAAGAGGTTTTCTGGAGCAAGTTACTCATAGGTTTAATAGAAACATTTAGCCATGAGCTTTAGCCCTTATCGGGTTTTCAAGGCCATTTGAATAATCTCCAAAAGAAAATCAATTTAAAAACCTTCTACAGTTGTTGACATTACAATGCATAATCGACTAATTGTGTACCTGTCAATGTAGTGAGCATGACCCCAAAAAATATTGGGATCAACTCACTCTCATTAGAATACTTTATTAAAGTAATTTTTATGATAAATGTAACAAATATTGCAACATTTCATTTGCAGGTAAGGCACCTCATAGACACAGGAGAGTCGACAGAGATGCGTATCGAAATAGAAAATGTGATCAACTCGTCAACACCAAGGTTGATCAGGAATGGTATGTATTTTTTTAGGTTCTCTTTGCATAAAATGACTACCTTCCAAAATGCAATAATATAAATCAGAATTTTATTTTATTTATTTATTTATTTTTTTGCTGGTGTAATATTGTGTCATTGAATTATTTTCACTGTAGACAATTGCCTGCTTGAGAAGCAGTTGCAAGGTAATACAAAGTCCAAATGCATGGTATTGCTCTCTTGGAAATAATAATTTTAACACGTTTGTGATTTCTTTAATACTCAAAAGTGTCACGTAACTGATCAAACAAAAAAGTACCAATGTGCTGAACTAACTTAGTCATTTACTGTCTAAACCCTATCTAACTTCTATAGCAATAGTTCTGCAACCCCCCCTAACCTTTTCATTGGCATCTAATGTCATTTTTATGACAATGAACACTTGACCCCTCCTGGTCCATTAAATTTCCTGATGGCCCAGTCAAAGCGGTACTAACATGTTTAATGATGTCATGGATGATAAACCTTTATGAACAACACGGGTCTCCGAATGGCTTCATCCTGATTGAGGCTGTAGTACATGCATTAAGATGTCTGAATTATTTGGACACCTTCTGTATAACCTTCATTGTATACAATGGCTCGTGCTGAAACGAGTATTTCATATCAGACAATTGTCTTCTCTTTTTTGTGTAAATATAATTGGGAAATCAACATCGAATAGGTTAATAGCAAACTAATGCATTTAATGCAGTATGCATGCAACTGCACTTTTTTGGAAAAAGAAACCCCAAATTAATTTTCCTTTGGACCGGATTAATTTCAGACACATTGCATCATGTTCATCTTAGCTCATTAGCTTGCTCATTGTTAGAATCTGACTTTGGCATTGTATTTAATCTTATTTTCGATTATGTGTGATGTTAGGCATGTGAACCTAATGGTACAGAAAATCAAAACATTCAGTCTTCAAGTGCCAAAGGAGTGACTATGTACAAAGGCATTTCTAGTAACCTGACTTGTCCCAATGGCTTTAATAGGTTTCAAGTGATAACATGTGCTTTCAGGCTTGGACTTCCTCAAAGACCTTACTTTACTCTTCTGTGGAATACTGTCATGCTGATACTTTTTTGAAATTACCAAGTTATACCACTTTGTTATTGTTGTAGTTCATGTGTCCTTATGCATTTTTAGTTTCTTATTCACAGGTCATACCCCCCATAAATGCAAATAATTCCGCCAATTATGGTTGATCCAAATTTTCCTTACCTCACCTTTATTTTCTTGTCTGTTCAGAATCCATCGCTCGATCCAGCAAACTTCTTAATTGGTGCCAGAGACAAACTGAGGGATACCGAAGTGTTTGCGTCAAAGACCTCACCATGTCATGGAAAAGCGGTCTGGCCTTGTGTGCGCTCATTCACAGATACAGGCCAGATCTCATGTGGGTATCCAAGGATAACAATTTGCCTTGATAATAATTTCGGCAGAACTCTATTCTGCCTTCAATGCGTAATTTACATTTTTTTGAAGTAGAGTTGCTACTACCGATTACCTTAAAATTGGGACTATAACGTGCACCCAATTTTAAGCCACACCCAGAATATTTTTAAAGGAAAAAACATTTTGTACATACATAAGCCGCACCTGACTATAAGCTGCATGTGCCCACATTGGAACATAGGATATTTATAAAGAAAGACGGTACACAGAGAGTTTTAATAATATACAGTACCTTTACCCTTTTATGTTCCAAAGGCCCGCTGATGGGCTGCCGGACTTTTGATTAACAGATCCTTTTTTTTCTAATGAAAAATGAGAGTTCACTTTTTTATGTGTCCTAGGCCTACAGTTGTGGTCAAAAGTTTACATACACTTTGGGAAGGCTATTCTATAACCTTAATTCTAGGCTGATTTAGCCATTTACCAATTTAGATGTGTGTTTGGGGTCATTGTCCTGTTGGAACATCCAACGCCCAAGACCCAATCTTCGGGCTGATGACTTTAGGTTATCTTAAATTATTTGAAGGTAATCCTCCTTCTTCATTATACCATTTACTCTCTGTAAAGCACCAGTTCCATTGGCAGTAAAACAGCCACACAGCATACTACCACCACCGTGCTTGATGGTGTACTTGGCGTAAAAGGCCTCACATTTTCTCCAAACATATTGCTGGGAATTGTGGCCAAATAGCTCGATTTTTGTTTTGTCTGACCACAGAACTTTCCTCCAGAATGTCTTATCTTTGTTTGGAGCAAGGGCTTCCTTCCAGCACGGTAGCCTCTCAGTCCATGGAGATTCAAAACACGCTTGACTGTACACTGACACCTGTGTTCCAGCAGCTTCTAATTCTTGGCACATGTGTTTTTTTATTCTCTGTTGAATCTTTACCCTCCTGACCAATTTTCTCTCTTCCTGATTGTGGCAGTGACAAAACAGTGCTATGCACTTTATACTTACAATTGTTTGCACTGTTGCTCTTGGGACCTGCAGCTGCTTTTAAATGTCTCTAAGTGACCTTCCTGATTTGTTTAAGTCAACGATTCCCTTTTTCAGATGCATGCTGAGCTCCTTTGACTTTCCCTTTGTAGTGTTTCTAGGTGTTTGCGTTCAATGAGCCCTATTCATATGGCCTCAGAGAAGTCACCGGCCGTAGTCACTCATAATTACTCACAAGAAGTTAAGAGGCCATGCTATGAAGATCTTTTCACTGACACAACTTTCTAATTCACCAAAATTGCTAATTTGTGTTGCTGTATGTATATTTTTGACCCAGCAAATTTGATCCCTTTTTTGTTAACCCATAATAAAGTCATAAAAGAACCAAACCTCATGAATGTTTTTTGTGTCAAAGAACTACCTGTTCGCATTACTCTATCAGAGACTAATCAGAGTTGTAGAAATAACTGGAAACTCAAGAGAGCCATGACATTATGTTTTTCACAACTGGATTTAAACTTTTGACCGCTACTGTATATAGCTACAGAGCTTTGTGTAGGCAGTCAAAATGGCAAAAATGAGCTGGCACCGGCATTTCCCATTTGAGGGAAACGTCTGGCACCGAATGAGTTAACTGCAATCACACGCAATTATGCAATTATGCACAGAACTATAATGTAGTTTGAATGTCTACTGAAGCGACACAGCTATCCATCCATTCATTATCTGCACCGCTTATCCTCAGTAGGGTTGGGGGGTGCTGGAGCCCATCCCAGCTATCTTCAGGTAGCGGGCAGGGGACACACTGAACTGGTTGCCAGCCATTCACAGGGCACACAGAGACGTACGACTCACTCGCTCATTTACACTTAATTACAATTTGGACCAGCCAATTGACCTAACATGAATGTTTTCGGAATGTGGGAGGAAACCGGAGTGTCCGGAGGAAAGGCACGCAAGGATGGGGAGAACATGCAAACTCCACACAGGAAGGCCGATAGCTGGATTTGAACCCATGACCTCAGAACTGTGCCGCGGATGCGCGAACCACTCAGCTGCCTTGCCGCCGCAAGACAGCTTTTCGCATAAATTCATAAAGAGTAATCCTTGTCGCTTGTTAGATCCCTAAGTACAGCTTTAACCTACCCATTTTCTAAAGCCAAGTAAGTTATTAGAGGATGTTACCTGAATCCTGTGCAACTTTTTCATTTTCAAAATGAGAACTTTTTTTTTCCCCCCCTTTCACCACCTTCAGTGACTTTGATACTCTGGACGAGCGAGACCAAGAGAAAAACAACCAGATGGGTTTTGATGTTGCCGAACGGGAATTTGGGATCTCACCCTGTATGACTGGAAAGGAGATGTCTTCCGTGGTGGAACCTGACAAACTTTCGATGGTCATGTACCTCAGCCAGTTTTATGAGATGTTTAAGGACACCGTGCCACCTGGAGGTGAGATGAATGCATTGAATTGAAGTGCCAGTATTCAGAACATCATCGCCTGTAATTCTTGTTTGCATGCCATGCGTGTGTCCCAGTATAGATATCCTCATTTTCTTCTTTTTCAGATAATCTAAATCTGAGTCCAGAAGATAAAGTGGCTCTCATAGCTAGCACCAAATCTCCAATTTCCTTCCTTAGCAAGCTTGGACAAAGCATAGCAATCTCAAGGAAACGAAATCCAAAGGTTGGAGATTGAGCCTAAAAATCTAAATGTAAAATGGGTGTTTTCTTTGAGCTTGATTGGTAACCTGCTATTTTATCAGCAGGACAAAAAAGAGAAGGATGTTGACAGTTTGGGCAAGAGGCGGAAAACCAGCCAGTCTGAAGACGTGAGTTCTCAAAAGTAATGTTTTGAAATGAGTTGTACCTTCATCTTTATGGTTTGAATTATAAACAAACGGGCTTGTGGGGTACCTCTTTTTAAAATAGATGTAATAAGAATAGAATGTCATATAGACATTTATTTTATCCTAACTTTTGAAATGAGTTACTGATCTAACCCCATTCTTCTGATAAAAGCAAATATTCACATGCTCCTTTAAAGATACTATGGAACAAAAATTGTTATGTAGTTTATTTCTCTACTCCTGGCCGTTTGCGAAAATCAGCAGCCCACTCTCAAGAGGTCACAAGATAACATACACATCCCTCATTGTTTGAAATATATAATATAAATCTGAAATTAAAAGATCCATTTTTAGATGTGGTTTGTTGTCCCCACTATACTTATTTTGCAGTCTGGGTGTCCTCCACACACGTGATCCCTTCTCAAGGTTTCTCATGTTTCATCATCCTTGCTCTCATGTAGGTCTAGATCAGAGGATGTTGTTATAAACCGTAAACTGGGATTGATCATCTTGCCCTTTGAGATCCTGCTAGGATCTGGGTCTAAACAATAAATTGTAAAATAATACTTGGAGTTGAGTAATCTAAGCATAAAAGAGTAAAACTTGAGTTTTTTTTTAATTTTACTATTCCAAACACACACAAAACAAGGTCCGGTGTGCTTCATGACTAGAAAAAAAAATGCTTATCTCTCAGGATGAAACGTCCAAAACTGGTTGGGAGGAAAGACAGGCCACTGTCCCTGGGTTGCCTTCAGAGAGAAAGACAGACTCTGCTGCTCTGGGGAACAACAATAAAGTCAAAGTCATGGCCACCCAGCTGCTTGCCAAGTTTGAGGAAAACTCTCCTTCACAGGGTTCAGGACTGAAACGACAGGTATTTACACTAGAAATTGTTGCATTAGCAATGTTAAAGGTTTCGCTGAAGCAGCGATATTTGACTTTTTGTTTGATGACGGAAAAAGTGTGTGCAGTAGTCCTAATGAGATGCGGTCCAGAACAGATATTGGTCAGGCAGACGATTGTTTTTTTTTTTGTATGTCGGCGATCTCAGATGGTTTGTTTATACACAACTCTGAGCTTTAGAAGGCAAAAGTGGGTAAAAGAAACGCTGAGCAGCATTGTTCAAGTAGAAAAGATTGACTGTACCCAGGATATTTTATTCCAGGACTAAAAAACAGTTGGATTGCCTAATGTACTATATGACATAAAAAAAAGCATGGCTAATGCTACTTCCCTTCACACCAATGGAATACTATTTTTGCTATTCTTGTCATCATACAAAGGTTTTAAGCAAGGTCTCCATCTTAAACACATTTAAACATCCATGCTTCCAACTGTCACTTCTTTGTTTCTGCTTTTTTTCTCTCTTGTTCATCATTGTTCTGTGACTACTTGCATGCATTTAACTGCATTGCCATCTGCCATTCTTCATCCTTACATGACTACAAAGGGGGACTCCTTGCCCAATTTGGACTGTATTTTGCACCTTACCCCGCCCAAACCCCTCGAACAAATTCGCCTAGCACCTGTACCGGCTTGGAGAAAGGTAAATGGTGGATATTTTCCATCCCTCTCGATATAACCTTAGACTCATCAACTAACAGTTCTCATCATTTTTCCCTGTAGTGTGTAGCATTAGAATTGCATTGAATTAGATGTAAGCTTGTTGTAAGATTTTATGCATACTTAATTGAAAATAAGAACCGGTTTTAACTTTCTTGAGTGTTTTCAATTGATGGCATAAAATTAAGTTTCATAATAGAATAAATACTTGAATTACAAAATAATATTCAAACAGACGTACACACACAAATAATCACATCCCTCAATAGAAATAACTAAATCTAGTATTTCCATGTTTTTATCTATTTATCTAATTCTATATTGCTATTGTAATTTCTCCATTTTGTATCAATGTCAATAGGCCTGTTTGGCCTTGAATCAACTTATTCTCATAAGTTACATATCTATTCTATTTTTTCATTATTATACAAGATAGTAAAATTAGTTTTTTAGGTTTTTACATGAAAAAAAAATTACTTAGGCAACTGACTGGAAAGAATATCTGCTTCACAGTTCAGAGGTCCTGGGTTCAATCCAAGCTGCCATCCTCCCTGTGTGGAGTTTATGTGCTTTCCCCATGCCTCAAGTGTTTTTTTTCCCGGGCACTGGGTTAATTGCAAGTTAAAAAAAAAAAGTGTGTGTGTGTGTCCTGAAATTGAATTGTGTTCTCCAATAGTACTACCTTAAGACAATAATAGCTAGTGCTCTTTTTCACCCTTTAAGTTTCTACAGTTTTTAATTTTTTTACAAAAACCTAACTCATTTGCAAACGCATAGTGATGTGAAAACAGAGAAAAACAATGTTTTACAAATATACAAAGCATTCAATATTAACTTTAAGTTTTCAAAGTCTGCGAAAAATATTAACCTTCATGTTGGAGTTTTGAAATTGATGGAAAATAATTTAAACATAAAATCACATAAGAAAATATATTTAATCAGATAAAATCATTCACAGATGCAACTCCCCTTTTTTGCTTCTCGCTAATAGTTACAGCCATGTTTAACATTGTAAAAAATCCTTCAAACCAACCCTGAAGCGACAGTATTTTTAGTGCCTTAGTGGTTTTAAAAACTTGATTCATTTGACAGAAAAAAAAAACATCATATTGATTTGAATAATAAGCAAAAATACATGAAATGAAATGAAACTATTTCATTACATGAATTATTATGTTAGTCATTTCTTCCCAAAAAACAAAATCTAGCAAATACTTGGAATAAAAAAGAGAAATAAATGGTGGGGTTTGGTCACTTAGTCTCTGTAGTTGTTATTCTTTCTTGAAATGTTTGGAATTGTTTTTGGCAGATCGTCACAATACAGTGGTTAAATAATACACGCTGTTCCTTAAAAGTAATAATTTCCATTGATCTGTTTTATTTAAAGGTAACCCAATAACCTATGTAAATAAGAGGTCCCTGGAAAATTCCCAGAACATTGCAGAGCAGGAAAAGTGTTGGACAGTCGATTGATACGCATCGCAGTTGGATGCAAGACCACTGTTTTCACTATGTTAAAATGTATTGAAAAAAATCACATTTTTAAAAACTTTATGTCAAATGACTTTGGAATTTAATTTACACTTTACATGTTTTCGTTCTTTAACAATCAGAAACCCAAGTCCCATGTTCCGTACGTTACAATGACAGTCCCTCTTTGGCCTATTGATGTCTATGTCTGTGTGTGTGTGTGTGTGTGTGCCCATTTCCTGATGCTAGCTGGAATGGGCTTGAGCACTCCTTCCTACCTTGGTGACAATAAGTTGTAAGTAAATGAGTGAATGAAAGAAAATCTTGTTTACTATCCATGTCCCTCATCTGTGGCAGTATTATGCCATTGTAAGTCCTGATTCTGTAAGGGAACCTAGATGTTCTTACGCTTAGCACCGTGCATCCTTTCCACTTCACAGTACTACCGAACTAGTAATACTAATACTAGTTATTGGATATTTGCTGTGAGGTGTTGAACATTGTGAGAGTTTTTCCCCCTTGCCTCTCCTGTCCCGGTTCAGAGACGTACACAGCAGCAGGAGCAGCTGAGTATTCGCTACAGAGAAAAGATCAAGTGTCAGACGCTGCCCAACAGAGGGGAGCAGGTATGATTATTCGGAGTTGTGCTTTTTCATCCCCTAAATTGAATCAAATTCCTTAAAATACACTTTCGTGCAATAGCCGTGATTTATCAAGTTTATAGAGCAGGATTTACAAGATTACACTTATTCAGTTAATGTATTAGGGGCCACATTGTTATTAAACAAAAGACACATACAGTAGGTACAGGGCTGTCTCAGAAATTTTGAATATTGTGATAGTTATTTATTTTCTGTAAAGGAAAAATTATTCATGCTGAAATCATTGTAAATCAACTGAAATATTGCAAGCCTTTTATTATTTTAATTTTGTGATTATACTTACAGCCTACTAGTATACTTTTTCTTGATATTCCAGTATTTTGAAATGGGATTTTGGAGTTCTTGCTGTGATCGGCAATAAGGCTTGTAACATTTGACTTGATTTGTGATTAATCCCAAATTCATTTTATATATATATATATATATATATATATATATATATATATAAATTGCATTTAATAAAGTAAAGAACTTTATTGTAATATTCTCATTTTTCGAAACAGTCTTGTACATTCACAGTCTAATGAGATAAATATTAAGTTTCTGGAACAATACAGGCGTTGTTGTTTCACAAACATTAGTGGCAATATTTAACTAGGTAGGCATAAGACTCATGTGTAAGAAAAACCTTTTTGTTAAAAGTTTTAATAAATGTTATTTAGTTTATTATATTTTCATTGATAATCTCTTCCATTGGTATTTATTTAGGGGAAAAGTTAGTTTTTGGCAGATTCCAGAAAGTAGGCTACAGCAGTGTCTAAGTTCATCATGCCATCTCTTCTAAAGCAAAATAAATACATTTTCAGATCTGCAGTGACAAACTTTCTGTCCAAGTCACATCAATTTGAGATGGCATTATAGACAAAAATCTTTACCAGCCTCGGAAGTCCCACTTTGTCTCTTTTGTAATATGACGATTTGAGTTTTAATCATTTACATTTCACCATTAAAGTTAAAAAAAGAGTTTAAAACTACCATGGAAATAATGGTTGAAAAGAACAATAGGTGTTTATTTGACTGCAAACTAGCACCCTGTGCTGTAACAAAGGAGTCTAAAATGACTCATTCAAAATATCAACTTTTCAGGAAGCTACACTCATGCTTGCATAAAAATAAATAACTTCACCATCCACCAGTATTTGTACCATCTAAAATTGTTTTTAGCCGCACGGTCAATTTTTCACCCCTACTGTTAATTAAAAGGCATATGATTTGATCAAAACTGCAAAAGTAACAGTGAAAGTGTTCTGTAAATCATTAATTCTTTTAGTAGTGGTAGAAGCGGTTGCATTTAGCATGTGTGGATGTATGTGGAAGAGCTGAAAAAGGTAAATTTAATCAATGGCTTTGGGACTCTGCTTTAAGGCATCTAATCAAATGAACTAATGAGTTTGTGATGACATTTTGAATTCCGTAATCCATTGTGAAATGGTAATTAAGGGTGGCAAGAAGTTAATACAGTCACCCTACCTTCACATCTGAATGCCATCTGCTGTGCCTCATTTCAAGGCCCGAAGCATTGTCGACCAAGCCGCACACGTGGGCTCTCGGAGCTGCCCAAAGAAAACCATTCTGCTCCTTTCCTCCTCCTCCACTTCTTCGCTCTCTCTCAACACCGAGGTGATAATCATTCTAGTGCATTTATGAGTTTGTCTGCCGCAATTCTTCAGTAGACCTACTTACTTAGTCGTCTTCATCTTGTCAATGTTCATTCCTTTGACAAGATGTCTTCTCTGGTGTGCACCTTTAATAAGGCGCTCAAGCTTGCTTTTTTTTCTACTCGTATGTTTTTTGCCACCTTGTTACTTTAGAATTCTTTTGTCAAACAATACATGGACAGCCATTTCATTAGGAACAGACTTTAACCTCATTTATAGGTGCTTTGCTTCGACAATGGAAACTGATGACGACATGATTGACATATGGTCGGATCTGGCCCGTTGGATAATTTTATCCCAGCCACGTCATTTTCCGAGTATATCAAAAAAAGCTAGTCTTTTTTTTCAATCAAAAGTTATGATTTAACAAAAAACAAATGCTCCTTCCCGCTGCTAGAGGGCAGTAATGGTGTAAAATAGCTGACATCCATTCGGCAATGACATTAGTTAATACCAAGAAATCAACATTTACAACGTGATGTCTCCTACTAAAAATATACCGGAAAACTTCCTTTACCATTTGGTTGGTTGGTTGGTTGGATCCCTTCCCACTCGTGTTGTATAACGCGCCATTTCCTGTTGTATTTCTTGGGTGAGAAAGACTCTCCCGCCCAACATATGTTTCCACCCGGTCTTGAGCCGATGACCTTTTGCGTTTACCACTACAAAATAAGTAATTGTTTAACGCACCCTTTAACAAAAATCCAGGAGAAATGGACAGTGGATTATTGATTCACAGACTTGGCAATTTGGGCAAGCACATTTGTATTTCATAGCTCCCACTTGAGTTTATGTTTTTGAGTTTTGCGGTGAGTTGGTTTGGATGTAAACCACCATTTACTCACCTGTTAAAATAAACAAACTGTTAACACACTCGAAGCAAAAAATGAAATTAATTTTTATGTTGTTTGTTAAAACATGTGTTGTTTAGAAAACCTCCCTTATAATATGTAAATTTAATTGGTAGGGTAGGCTACAAATGTAGGATGAATGATAAAGCATAGTATGGAAAAAAAAAGCTAAATCCTTTGTGTTGACATTTTGTTACCAATAAAAACAGTCTGGATATGGGCTCTTGAGCTAAACTGAGATGGACATGCCAGCATTAGAGTGTATCCAGTTAATGCAATCAAGGGTTCATCCAGCCAAATTACGTTTGCCTTCAAACATTTGAGTACCACCTCGGACAAAGAAGAGCTTGAGTACTACAATAAGCAGGCCATTTATGGGGTAACATGGTTGCTTGGATAGTCGCATTTTTTAACATTCATCAGTAAGGATCAAGCCTTTGTGGCAAGAATAATATATTTGCTCAAAATTGACCAAGATCCAATGTAGGCCATTGGTAATAAGTTTTAATGGATTCCCATGTGCAGGAGTGGAAGCCTTTGCACCTGGATGATCCAGGATCTATGCAAGTAACTGGTACACAAGAGAGGGCTGACAACCTTATTTCAAAGTTTAAAGGACAAAATGACAAGCCACCAAAGGTGACCACTTTGCATGGGTGTGCTGTGTTAATTTAACATGGTTAGGAGTTATCAAATTACTTAAAATAGGTAGTGTTGGATTGACCACTATATTTTTAAGCTGATGAAAACTACTTTGAATGTGCACATTTTAATTATCAAATTCCTCCCTTTGAACTTTGTTTTCTGAAGCTCAAGAAAAAGCCATCTGGTTTCTTTTTAGAGCAGTGGTATTTGTCTTGTGGCATCACTCAGCATCCGAGCTTGTCACTCTCCTCTTCTGAGTCTTGTAGAAAGGTTAGCTTTTGTGCAGCCCCATTTATACTATAAATGAAAATGTCATAAATGTCACAAAACGCATTATATAAAATGCAACAAATCTATTTAAATGTTCTTTTTTTGATGCATACATTTGGTCATATTGGTTAACCTATTCCCCTGCAGAATCTACCAAAGTCTTTGAGTTCAGCCGGCCCGATATACATGCTTAGTATTCAGGAGAGGGCAGAGCAACTTGCTTCTCAATTGGAGAGCAAGTCAACTGGACCCGAGGTGAAACGTCATTATCTTATGAATATAATTAGTTATTCATTCAGTATACCGCATTTTGTTAAAACCACTTTTGAAGCGGGATGGCCTCTTTTAGATCGATAACACCAGCGCTAATTTTAGTTTGGTTACATATGCATGTTATTATTGAATAGTTTTTATAAAACATTTACTTTTGAGCAAATAAATGCTGTATTTAGTTGCCTAGACTAACAGAGACATTTTCTATTGTGTATCAGAGAAAATTACATAAACTGACCACCAGGCACCAAAAACTTTTCAAATTAGTCCTAAAAGTTCTCTCTATCTGTGCAAAAATGTTTAAATCTATCCTCCTTAATTTCTTGGAGCCCAAGAAAAAACCTTCCAGGTTTTTCATGGAACAATGGCACTTCACCCGAAACCAAAGTTTTGCTGACTCTTGTCTTTCTTCTGGCAACTTAAGACAGGTAGCTGTTTATGGCTTTTGAAGAAATGCAATGTATTGACACTAACACATAATACCCTTTTTTAAAGTCTGAGAAATAACATCTTAATTCTTTGTAGTGTGTTTTCAAGATAACTCAAGTGTGTGATTCATGTAACCACAGTATCTAATAAGGTACAGTAGTTTCAAATAGATGTGTGCGTGTGTACATGTGTGTTTGACTTCAAAAAAATGGGGAAAATAAAATGGCTTCAGTTTAGTTTGTTCTTTGAAAGATGCCCACCAGAATCCCAAGCTGATAGGTGCCACACATTGTTGTGCTAGCTCAAAAAAAGCTAGCTAAAAAGTTTGCCTTTGCCCTTATGCATTTTTGTTAGTTTTTAAGCAACCAAATCCTCAGGATACTTGCTCTCCCTAAAGTGAGATATTTCAACCTAAAATTTCTGAACTTTTCTTTCTCAAAGGAAAGATGGGTTGTGAGAGATCAATGATCATCCTGTGATCCTCGGCAGATAAAAGAGAAAAAAAACTACTTACTTTTCTATAGAAGCTCTTTAGATACCTTTACTGAGGGAGCTGTGTCCGCTGGAGGGCTATGGTGCTGAAGTCCTAGCACATGCAAACTTTTCCCTTTTTAACTTCAAATTTGTCTGTCCTATGCACATTCTTTATTCTTTTGCAATTTTGAAAGTTTTCACCAACATTTCTTTTTGCGTTTGACTGTCAGTAAATCATTGTTGCATCTTTCTGTTGCTGTCGAGTTGATGTTTGTCTTACGCTCTGTTTCACCTTTTCTTGCATGAGCCTGTTTCAGTCATGTGTTCCTTTGACCTCCTATTTATGTTCAGTTTTATTTTCCTGCATCTCTTTCTCATTTTTCTCCTTGTAATACTTTTCGTAGCACTGTGTAAGAATGTACACAGGGGGAGTAAGCTCATTGGCTGAGCAGATAGCCAATCAGCTTCAATCGCATGAAGAACCAAAACGATTACCTGAGAAAAGAGATTTGGTAAGCTTTCTTTCTTGCGATTATTGACTGCATAGATCTATCATTCCAAAGAGTAGTGTTGAGTCAGTTGCTGCTGCGATAATAAGCACGGATTCAACTGTAATGCTGTAGTTGTATCTTTTTAGGCTAGTTCGAAATGTTTTTTTTTTTACTTTACCCTTTGTGTCAGCACATTTCTGAAAACTGCTGGGGGTAACAGTTCAGGCTTTGAACTGATATCCTACTAGACCTTGCATCTTCCTCTCTCTACAGGGTTCCCTCAGAAAAGATTTCCCCGTCACTATTGGAGGCAGCGATGTTTGTTTTTTCTGTCATAAGCGAGTGTATGTGATGGAGAGACTGAGCGCAGAAGGAAAATTCTTCCATCGCAGCTGCTTCAAGTGTGACTACTGTGGCACCACACTCAGACTATCCTCCTATGCCTTCGATGTAGAAGACGGTACGTCTTACCTTAATGAGTTGAAGTCATTTGGGAATAGTCATTGAGTGCACATGTCAGTAAAAGGATTGAAAATGTCCAACATCACCTTACGTATATTAAAGGGAAAGAGCCAGATATATTTCATCTACATCCAAAGTATGTTCATCAAATACAGTTTACGGTTGCACTTTTCTTTGATAGTTTTTTTCAGACTACTTACTTTTCATTGAAATTCTGAAGAAATTTGTGGAATGACATTAGTATTCCACTCCAAGCTATTCATTATGTCGTGACAGTCATCATCGTTTGGTGTGACACCCTAAAGTAAAGAAAATATGTATTTGAACACCCTGCTATTTTGCTATTTCTCCCACTTAGAAATCGTAAAGGAGTCTGAAATTTTCATCGTAGGTGCATGTCCACGATGAGAGAGATAAACTAAAAAGAAAAAAACAAATCACAATGCATCATTTTTAAAATTTATTTGTGTGATACAGCTGCAAATAAGTATATGAGCAACTGTGTATCATCTAGAATTCTGACGCTGAAAGACCTGTTAGTCCGCCCATTAGAAGCCCACCTGCACTCTATGTATCATTCTCAATCAGATGAACCTTATTGAGGTCGTTTGCTGCATAAAGACACCTGTCCAACCCAAAAAAATCAGTAAGACCTTAACTTGCACCATGGCGAAGACCAAAGAGTTGTCCAAAGACACCAGAGACAAAATTGTACAACTCCACATGGCTAGAAAGGGCTACTGAGCAATTGCCAAGCAGCTTGGTAAAAAAAGGTCCACTGTTAGAGGAATCATTCGAAAATGTAAGAGCTAAACATGATGGTCAATCTCAATCAGAGTGAAGACGCTTACAAGATATCAACCGTTGGGTCTCAATGACTCTAAGAAAGGTGAGGAAACAGCCCAGAACTACACGGCAGGAGTTGGTCAATGACCCTGAAAAGAGCTGGGACCACCGTTTCCAAGGTTACTGTAGGTAATAAACTAAGACGTCTTGATTTGAAATCATGCATGGCACGAAAGGTTCCCCTGCTTAACCAGTACATATTAAGTTTGCTTATTACCAATTGGATGATACACAGGAGTCATGGGAGAATGCTTTGTGGTCAGACGAGACCAAAATGGAACTTTTTAGTCATAATTCCACTAAGTGTGTTTGGAGGAAGAAGAACGAGTACAATCCAAAGAACACCATCCCTACTCTGAAGGATACGGGTGGTAGCATCATGCTTTGGGGGTGTTTTGCAGCACATGGGACAGGACGAGTGCATTGCATTAAAGAAAGGATGACTGGGACCGTGGCTGGGTCTTTCAACACGACAATGACCCGAAGCACACAGCCAGTAGAACCAAGGAGTGGCTCCAGAAGAAGCATATCAAGGTTCTAGCATGGCTCCGCCAGTCTCCAGACTTGAAGCTAATCGAAAATCTTTGGACGGAGCTCAAACTCCATATTTCTCAGTGTCAGCCAAGAAACCTGACTGATCCAGTGAAGATCTGAGTGGAGGAGAGGGGCAAGATCCCTCCTGCAGTGTGTGCCAACCTGGTGAAAAACTACAGTAAATTTTTACTGGCCTGCGCCCTATATGTACAATATGTACAAAAACAAATTTCACCACTTCACCAAATGATGGCAGTAGCCATTTGGCCACCTTGCCCTTGGCTTTTTGTGAGAATTTTAGCCCACCCCAGGGTGAATCTATTAAAGAATGACAGGCTGAATAATCAGCCCTCACACATTTCCAGGTTGCCTGATCTGGCCCGATTTCTCAAAGGTTTGGACACCCCTGCCATAAAGGTAATCACAAATTTTTAAACATGCAAAATGCGAGGAAAAAGTAAATAATAAATGGTCTGCATTTATATAGCGCTTTTCAAGTCACTGAAGACCTCCCAAAGCGCTTTCAGTGTTGATTTTACCTCTGAAAAGTGATGAGTCCCGGGGACTCGCATGCTCAAAAATCTATGGGTCCCAACAGAGATCTATGGGTCCCCAAAATTTAGTGTTATCGAGGTTGAAATTGTAAATCGGTGACAAATATATAATAAAAATTATATATATTTATTCAGTTTTAATCATGAAATTATTAATTCATTTTCTGCATCAAATTATTGTTGATAATATACCGATTAAAGGGATAACCACAAACCTGTCTTTTTTAAATTTTCTCTTTTTATACTTCCTTTTTTTCTTAACTTTATACAACATAATAATTCGTAATATAATGCATTAAAGCAAGTGAGCCGTTTGAGAGCCGGCTCTCTTGAATGAGTCGTGCCGAAAAAGCCGGTTCTCTAAAAAGAGTCGGACTTTTCACCATACAACTCGAGATCAGCGTGCAGACGAAAACTCGAACTGCGAGACCAAAACAACATCTGCCGGATCTGCCTGAAGAAAAGTTTGGAGTGCGGTAAATCTTTGTTTAAAAAAAAAATGTAATCGGGTAATAATGACAATTTTGTGTCAAAAAGTTGCGGGACTGATCTACAAAAAAATGCCAGGTTAGCCGATTAAAAAATAACTGAGAGCAATTAAGTTAATGGCATGGGCGAAGGCAAAAAATGCAAACCTGGCCGAGAATAAACCAAGGAGTGTTTCTCCAAAAGCCTCGAGGAAAATAAGATGCTTTTTTGGCAAATGTGAAACGACTCTTTTTGTTCTTTTGTAACAGTAGTAGTTTTCTTCTGGGAACTCTTCCATGGATGCCATTTTTGGCCTGTGTCTATAAACTTTCTGTTGGGCCTTTGCCCTTATGCATTTTTGTTAGTTTGTCTTTACAGGTCCAAGTTCAGCTTAGTTGTTAGAGCACTGGACCACCAGTGATAACCTGTAGATAGAATGTGAAAAGGAATTAGAGGTAATCTTTTCATCAAACTATTTTCAATCACTGTACCAGAGACTAATGTTAGTTTCTGTTTGAAATTTACGTTTCATTTTTTTTGTTCTGTTCTAAGAAATGGAAGTGACAAACCAATGGCAGTCCAGTGGTAAAACTTTGCGCTCTCACAGCCACTACCTGGTAGTGAATCCTGTTACAACCAAGTCTAGTCTTGGTGTCCTTTTAAGTAAAAAAAAAAAAGGTGCGTCAATATGCTCTTCTGTGTTTTTCAACGCCAGTGTTTTGGCGTGCCGCAGGCCGTAGTTTAGGGACCGCTGCTTTATCATTCTGCCCGGGAATAAACCTGCAATCGTAGGCAAACCAACTCACAATTCTTGCCACTGTCCAAATTGTATTTCCCAACAATCTATATTCCATATTCCTATTGTACTGTTGGTTATTGCTCCAAACTGGTTAAAATATTTTGAACATTTTTTACGTGCTTTTAATTTTTCTTTTACCTGTGAGTATCCCTAATTTTATACTTTTCCAGTTTGCAACATAGACTCTGTGGATGTCTTACTCATCGTGCATATTTTTAACTATTTTCATGTTTATCTACAGGCAAATTTTACTGCAAGCCGCACTACTGTTATCGTCTATCTGGTTATGCGCAAAGAAAGAGACCTGCAGCTTCTCTCTGTCCAACTCCATCCACATCTAAGGTATTTAATTTTTTCTAATGAAATAACACAATGAGTAATTCAAGGCTAATGTTGTGTGCACACCTGAAAAAAGTAATTAGTTACAATTACCTGCTACGTTATTTAACAAGTAATTGCGTTGTACCCCAGGTACTGACATCAAAAAGTGGCATGTTACAGATCCCCTAAAATGGCTTAAAAAAATCACATAATGAAAGAAAACCCTGAACACCAACCTGTGGAAGAAGTGAAGCCATCATTTTTCTTGGCCTGTGCAATCTTGTCTCTTGTCTTTAAACCACTCGAATATTTTTTTTTTTTCATCTGAGTCATGTCTAAGACGTTTTCTTTATTTCTCCCGGCCAAAATAATTTTGCAAATGAAATGACCAATTCTTTACTCTTCTGTGCACATGTCTGCCCATTGATTTTCTTATTCATGAATAAGCCACGCCCCTTCCCTACGTGCTGGTAATATACACAACCAAATTTGTGCATATGAACTGACCCCCTGTTTTCAATATTTAATTTATAGTTGTAAATATGGTGTGGATGCGAGTGTATATACACGGTAGAAAGAATATCAGAATATCAGTAGGGAGAAATTACTTAATCTCATTCTCTATGCTTGAGATGGCGCCACCGTAACAGTCTTCAGTTCTATTTTGTAACTAGTTATAAACCATACTCTCAAACATTGAAATCACCGTTGTCATGCTGGCGGAATTGTTAGTGAACTGTGTGTTACTTTCTGAGTGCAGCAGGAACAGTCATAGATCAGAGGCAATCATATTTCATGAAATGGGGTTTTGGGGTTTTTAAAGGTTATTGTTCTATCTTCGTTATTCATTATCCATTATCCGTTATCGGTCAGTTCATAATACGCTACAAAGCCTAGGAGCCGGGACACTTACTCTCAGCCAAAAGGCCAAGCTAAGGTCCTAGCCCTAAAGCCTTGCTGCGATCATTGCGAATGCACCGATCCTGGAGGTACTGCAATCAACGTCTTGGCCGATGCAGTATGTTCTTCATTAAAGTCCACAGAAATGCTTTCATAAAGTAGCGGAATGATGCATTATGATAGAACGACAGTTGAGTTACAACATTTTAATATTGCGTTACAGTACTTGTTACAGAGGAAGGTAATTGCGTTCCAGGAACGCCTTTATTTATAACGTGTTACTCCCAACCAGAATTGGAAGGGTTACTTCGAAAATAGAATCCGATAAAGTTACTTCTTACCTGTTTGAAATGTACCGTATTTTCCGCACTATAAGGCGCACCGGGTTATAGGGCGCACCCCCAAAAAAATAGTTTTTGGTCCTATATTTTCTATACATAAGGCACACCGGATTATAGGGCGCTACAATGGGAACGTAGACAAAACAGTCAGATAGTTCAGTCAAACTTATTACCCCCTTAACATTCCAAAAGCTTGCAAAGAAGCAAATACGTGTCATAGACACGTGCGGATGCAGTGTCCGTACGATGTCTCCAAACAAACATTTCTTAGTTTCCATTTCATTTTTTGCCTGGCAACTGTGTGGACAGCAAAGTAAGAATTTTATTGTGCAGGGAAACGGGTTCTCTACTGTGCATATGACGGTAAACACTTTGAATTGAATTTAGTTTAAAAATAGACTCATCACAGAAACATCAAGATGGTTTTAAAACAAGATACCGGAGAAATATAAATCCGCATAGCTCACCTAAGTTCTCTTGCAGCCTTCACGTTCATTAATGATACGTAACCATGGTCTTCTTACAACCGTGAGTGTAGTAAATCCAGGAGGGTAAAATATTTACAAATACAGAATAGTAAAACATGTTTTCTCTATGCCGTAGTGCAACCCAACGTGTGATTCACATTCATCTTTTTCGGCCAATGTCAGGCTTTGTTTCGCCCCTTTAGCCTATGCGGGCCTGTAAATGATAAAAAGGATCCGCCCCCTTTACCTCCGAATAACTTTAGCCAATAGTGACTGATTCAAATGATGATTGACACATTGGTTAGGAAATGAAACACCGGTATATAAATCCCAGCATACACCGCAGACTTCTTCGCCTTCGGGGGAAAATGGTCTTCTTACAACCGTGAGTGTAGTAAATCCAGGAGAGTAAAATATTTACAAATACAGAATAGTAAAAAAATGTTTTCTCTATGCCGTAGTGCAACCCAACATGTGATTCACATTAATCTTTTTCGGCCAATTGCAGGCTTCGTTTCGCCCCTTTAGCCTATGCGAGCCTGTAGATGATAAAAAGGATCCGCCCCCTTTACCTCCGAATAACTTTAGCCAATAGTGACTGATCCAAATGATGATTGACACATTGGTCAGGAATTGAAACGCCGGTATATAGATCTCAGGATACACCGCGGACGACTTCGCCTTCCGGGGGAAATCTAGTCGGCGGCTGCTTGCTTTAGTTGCAAGACTTTGCAACTTAATATTGATCTATATATAAGGCGCACTGTATTATAGGGCGCATGGTCAGGTTTTGAAAAAAATAAAGGCTTTTGTGTGTGCCTTATAGTGCGGAAAATACGGTAATCAGTAATGTTATCCAAATACCGAAATATGTCAGTAATGTAACTTGCGTTATATTATTCAGATAACTATATCATAAAGAACATGCTTACCAAACTATCAGTTTAACTCCTCATCACTAAATCCAAAGAAATTTTCATCCTTGGTGTCACAGGGCTATACAAATAAACATGACGTGACTTGACGGTAGAAGATGCGCCGCTTCCTCTATCCACCTCTACATCGCTTACGTCAGATGTCATTTCCGCTTCTCACCAATAGCTTTCAAGCTTTACAAAATGTCTTCCTGCTTTTTGGATGCATGTTTCACTGTTTGCATATTGTAATCTGCAGAATATGATTTTATTTTCTCTGCCATTTGGTTGTTTAATTTTTCTGCACTTTGCCAAAAATGTACACTTAGTATTCTGTTCATTACGGCGCTGCGTACTTCAGCTATGGCGTTTACTTTAGCGCTGTTGTACGGTATGTCACAAAAGTGATTACTTCACTCACATTTCTGCAGAGGTTTCATTATAATGTTTAACGGAACCCCTGTAAAAACATCGCTTTGACACTATAAAATCTCTGCAAAAATGTGAGGGGTGTACTCACTTTTATGAAATACTCTATGCATGGCACCGAAAGAAAGCTTTGTTTTTGCTTTGGGCCGAGCCCCTCAAATAAAGTTAATTAGTCGGGTCGGTTCGGGCTGGATTTTTTAGGCCGGATTTTGCCTCTAATACCCAGCAATGATGTGTTAACAATTTCAAAGATAAGTCGCCTCCGTTGTATAAGTCGTACCCCGGGCCAAAACAATGAAAATAAAACTGCGACTTATTGTTATTTTTTTCTGTGACTGTAACGGAATATACTTGATTTTTTTTTTTTTTTTAATATTCAAATTACGTCACACAGTTACATCTATTCAGTTACTCCCCAAGCCTGCTCCCAACACTTTTAAGGCTGTGGTGGTTTGTGCTTCATTTTTACCACGTTTATACCTCTGCAGAAGAACCAGGAGTCGCCAACTCCTGCAGCGATGGTGGACGCCCCTGGAAGGGCAATGATAGCGGTGGCAGGCCCCTCATCCGATATTCGGCCTCCAGGTACCCCACTTTCCTCTTTTGCATGTGCTACTATGCCATGTTAAGCAGGCCGGGCAACGGGTTTTGAAGTCTCTCTGCATTCCATCTACCACACATTCTCATGGACATGCCACCAGGTGGCACACAAGCCCTTTGAGTCTCCTTTTATATGTCCTGTGCTGTTTCTCTATCAATTCGCTTGTTAACTTGTTCGATCATGCCCCCTGCCCTTCCCCCTTGTAATTTGCTTTCTTGTCTCAGCAACTAATTTTGTCTCTGGTGTCAGCTTTTGCACTTCCTACTGTGATGATTGTTTCTAATACGCTTGGTAAAAAATGTTGCAAAAGACAGAAACTGAAAGCCTTTCAACAAAATACAAGCTCTTTTACGTGCACACACTTCAAACTGTGAGGTTATTGATGCAAAGGTAAAGAAGTGGGGAGACTTGTTAACCTGCGAGAATGCACAATGCAAGTCAATTTTTCTGGCAACGTGAGTGGAAATGGTCTGCTAATGAGATAAGGTCTTATGTATTTTAATACATCATCTGTACATGGTGGTAAAGTAACGTTGCTCTCACTGCCACGATTCGGGCTTGATTGCAAACAATGCTTTGTGATTTTAATCAGAGATACTTATCAACTGATTAATCAATGCTTTGTAGTTTTGCGTACGTCTCCACATGTGGTCTGTGTCTGCTCGCTTCTCGCACTCTTATGTGACTTGTTTCATTTCGTCTCGGAGCTGAGTTTTTTTTTTTTTTACGAAAACCTTCCTACTGACTCAACTAATTAGATTCAGTGCCTGTATCTGTTCTTTAGTACGCTTTACCTTTACCCCTCCTTTCAAAGCATCTTAAAACTACTAGCTTGGCTGTTTTACTTTATTTGTTGCCTGTGATTGGACCTTTTCTGCTGCTGTTTGACTTAGTGAACCTCCCTTTTTTAAATTTTTTGCAGGACAAGCATTACTTTTACAAACATATTAGTGATGTTAAATGTGACTGAAAGGCTTTGAGCTCAGACTTGAATCATAGGGACGAAATTTTAGTCTTTTACAGTACATGGCGAGTGTAGATGTACAGGTAAATGTTAGGTTTAAATACTATAGCAAAATGAAGTAAGCCAGCCTAGAGACTGCCATATATTTATAATGTATATCACTTCATGTCTAAAAAATAACATTATCTGGGTAATATCATTCCGATGAGAAAAAAAATGTACATTAACATTTTGGACTTCAATTTTAATATACATTATGGATCTGTGCAAATTTATATTGTCATTGTTTGAATCATCCAGCCCATTCAAAAATGGGCGTTTAATGTCTTCAACGGGATGCAGTACATTTAAAGAAATGATTAATAATTTAACTTTTTCATCTATGTGGTTATTACAGTTAATATTTATCCGTCTGGATTTGTTCTGGTAAAATAATCAACTCAACTGAAACAAACAAATCAAAAAACGGTGACCGACATGAACATGACTAATAATTCCACTTTGTCTCGGTGCTTGTACCCTAGTCAAGTCATTTTATTTCATTTGACTTGACTTGACTACCCTACTTAACAATGTTTTATTCCTGCTATAAGTAGAAGACACATACCTGGCTTAAAAACAGTTTAAATTTGGTTTTCGGAATGGGAAAAAGGCAAAGCACCCACCATGTACCAATGATGTGCTGTGCTGTACAGGTTTTCTATCCTTTGTTTTCTAAATAATATCAAACTTAATGAATTTGATTTAAGATTTGAATATTCGTGTCCTTGTCAATTATTGTGCATATATATGTTTCTGGAGCCATAATGCTAGGGTGTGTCAATTTGGGCATACACATGCACACAATTGCATATGTACCTGCAGTTAATCCCCTCTCATGGAATGGTGTTTGAAAATACTAATTACAAATGGGTTTGTTTTGTTCAATGAGACAAGTTTATTTTTGGTTGTTCGTTTATTTACCCACCAACCAGATTTTACAGAGAAATAGTATTAGAAATAACGTTTGCTAAAGTTTTAATTTCTCACAGAAAATATGAAGCGATATATGATTAAAAGTTGATCAGAATTTATTGCGTAACATATTGGTATGAAAAGTACACATTATTTTTTAGAACCTCTCATAGCAATTATTTTCATCTTAAATGTTTGATTCCACCATTTTGGAAGGTGCTGTGCAGAATTTTTTTTGTTGCTGACGCATTCTTGCCTGTGTCGTCTCTGTCAAGCTGCTTGTGTTGCATGTGCAAGTTTGCGTGTTTGTTTGACACTCTTGAATAAACTCTTGTTTTGTTTGGGGGGTTTAGGTTGGTGTTTGGACTGCACTAAAAATTTGCCTTTTGTTAATTTCTCCATTTACATGTAACACGAAAAAAACTGCGGTGTCGAGCATGAAGTCACTTAACGACCCCCCCTTCCGGCAGCCCTTTCCTCCTACAGAATCTCTTCTGCGGCTCTAATAACTTTGCGAAAAGTAGAATAAAAGAAGATAACGTGGCGGGAAAAAAATAAAAAGGCTCTTTGAACTCAGTTGGGCATTGTTAACACATACTTAATAGATACACTATTCTACTTTAAAATTTTTAAGGGCTCCCCAAGCAACTAACCCACCCTAAAAAAAACAAACAAAAAAAGAATATGACTGATTACTCAACAGTTAATCAGTCCCTGATATCAAAAGTACTGCTAATCCACTAAAGCATAGGTGTCAAACTCACGGCCTGCGGGAAAAATCTGTCTGAGTGTACAATTATACCCGACCCAAGAAATAATTTTATATACATCCTCTATAACGGCCCGGCTCTTTGAAATGCTGATAACTCTCAAACGACAGATCCCACAATGCTGCTCCTCTGCTGCCGCCACAAGACTTCGCAAAAATGTTCCAGCATCAATTGAGTTAGCTATAGCCTGACGAGCGCAGCCACTTATAAAACGATTTATTGAAAAACAACACTTCAGCCAGTTGAAAAACAAGATCAACAATTGCATTAAGAGGAGAGGAGATGTAACACCCAGGGACGAACTTTTATCCATCACGATGTAACTGAAGGCTAAACGGAGAAAAGCAGGGTGACGTTTCTGTTGCTGTGGATTACGCAGATTACCACTCAAAATGGCCGAGCAAAAAAATTGATTCTGAAAATGAGGCCTTTCAAAACCCGTCTGTCTTCTTTTTTGAGTTAATGTGTCCGTAAAAGAGGAATTTAATGTAAATCGGCACTACAAGACAAAACATCAGAGTAATCTGAAAAACCTGAATGCAGAGCAGAAGCTACAGAAAGTTGAAAAGTTAAAGAAGAATATTAGGTCCCAGAATTTGATTTTAACCAAAGCAAAATTCCCAAAGTGAAAAGCACAAATTGTATATATTTTTCCTTTTTATGGAGTTAACGATGTTTACGTTATTTAATGTTTAAGTTTGTTTGTTCTGGAATACCGTAAATTCCGTAGAGCGCACCTGATTATAAGCCGCACCCATCACATTTTAAGGGGAAAACTAATTTTGTCTATACACAAGCCGCACCTGTATATAAGCCGCATGCACCCACATCAAACAAACACCAGATTAATCCAAGCCAAACTTCAAGACCCGCGATTGAAACTACATATCCTTCATTGAAGCGCTCAGTCTAAAAATCACAGCCGGCAAAATGAACGCAAAATTATATAGGTACTTAACATTTGTTGCAGACCTGCAGATTCTGGGTGCCCGTTGATAGTAATCCAAGGAAAAAAAGTGTATATTTCCAAAGGTAAGGGTGGGAAAAATATATATCAAATTATTGTCCGCCTTGTCCACAAAAACTTACCTTTACCGGTCCCCACTTTCCCATCAGCGTTGGCGTTTGCTCCACCCCTCTTTTTTAATTTGCTCGTGCAGAATAAGTGTCTCAAATAAATACATTACAAAAATATACAGTTGCAAATACATATTACACATATTTACAAAGAAAGACGGTACATTGAGAGAGTTTTCAAATCTTTAATAATAATAATATAACTTTCATCCTAAACCGTGCCTTTGGGAGGTAGCCTCACGCTACTAAAAAGACGCTCGCATACCTGCAAATTAGTCTGTTAAGAAAATAAAAGCCGTAATTGTAAGAATTGCAATGATCGCAGCAAGGCATTGAGGCTAGGACCTTAGCTCGGCCTTTTGGCTGAGAGTAAGTCTCCCGGCTCCTTGGCTTTGTAGTGTATTATGAACTGACCGATAATGGATAATTAATAAAGAAAATAGAACAATAACCCTTTAAAAATACCCCCCCCCCCCCCCCCCCCCCCCCACGGCAGACCATCTGCTTCTTCCTTCTTGGTAAAGACGTCTAGGTTGTCTTTCTCAATGTCAGAAAGAATTTTTGTCACGATGACATCGTTCCACGCTCCCTTACTTCAATACACCACAGTAATATGCCCATCTTCCTCGGCACATATATTACACCGGTCTAAATCTTACCTCTCATACTCGAGCGCCGCTGGCGGCCCGTTGGAAAAATTACATAAATTGGCCGCATTTCTGAATAAGCCGCAGGGTTGGAAATTTGGGAAAAAAGTAGCGGCTTATAGTCCGGAATTTACGGAAATATAGCTATCTGTTTTAAATTCATGGTTATGTTTGAAATTTTTCTTTTAAAGTTTTAGTGTATTCAATAAATATTTATCGTTTGGCACGTGACCAAATGTGTGGTTTGAGTTTTGCCACCCTGAGCCTGAGAATTGAGTTTGACACTTCTGCACTACAGTTTCCATAAGTCAATTCCTTCCTCACTTCAAAATATGACTGATGATTCAAAATAAATTATAATTTTACATACAGTGTACCAACATACCCCCTATTTCTTTAAATGCATGCAGGAAGTATGCTAATCTTTGACTTAGTTTTTTTCTGGATTTTTAAAAAGTCTTAAGGGCAGCTGACACATGCATGGTCTGGTTTCTATGCCCTTAGAATAATTTCTTGTGAAACAACGATGCTTCACATAGGGTTTCTGCCCATGTTCTTCTCAATCACAGTACCGGAATCAAACGGCCTACAGGAACCAAGGCTAGCAAAACGACTTCGTGGAACACCAGAGCGTATTGAGCTGGAGAACTACCGATTGTCTCTGCAAAGAGAAGAAGAGCTGGAGGAGGTCCCAGAGGAAACACTTGCAGAGCATAATCTCAGTAGTGTGCTGAATAAACCCACAAATATCGACCTGGGCTCCAGGTAAGATTTTCAATACATTTGTAAAATATGAAACACAGTAAGATGCAGATGATGATGATGAAAAATACTAAACATTTGGTGAAGTTTCAATACCTGCAACATGCATGTAGCACTATTAGTAAATAACAAATGTTTTACCAATCGACTAGTCACTGACTGTTGAGATGATTAGTCTGATAATTACTAATTGTTCGTATTGAAATTGATGTCATGCTAAATTTATGTGGCAAAAAAATAACCAGGTCGGTAGCCTAGATGGTAGGGCGCCCGCTCCGAGACTGGTAGGTCGCTGGTTCAAGCCTCGGCCGAGTCATACCTAAGAATTACAACATTGGTACTCATTGCCTCCCTGCTTGGCGCTCGGCATTAAGGGTTGGAATTGGGGTGTCTGGTCACCTAATGACTAAAATGGCTGCGCCATGTTTGGCTGCGGCTGCATCGGCTCGCTACAGTTTAACTGTACGGGTCAGGTGTATCGACATTTCGTTCTGTGTGCATGGTTACAAAGAATGACAATAAAAGTAAATTCTATTCTATTCTAAATTAAAATAAACACAAGAAAAATGAGTACCACGAAAAATAACTTTTATTGAACATACTGCAGGTTTGTAAAAAAATTAAATATAAATGCCCCATCTAAGAAACATTAGGCACAGTTCTTCAGTAGAGACAAATCTATAGATAAAACTTTGTCCATTTTTTTGGGATAGACAAATAAATAACATAAAAACTCAAGTCAACATACCTGTATACCTGTAAGCCAAGAACAGGCTCATTATGAGACGTACAACAGTAAACATATTCTGTGCATTTTGTGAAGTACACTCAGTGGTCAACTGTAAAAAAAAAAAAAAAGTACTTAATTATTCTCAACAGTTTGAAATCAAACAGTTTTAATGAACGACGTTTGTCGTTTTTAACGTTTTAACAACTAATATTTGTTTTTGGACTGCATACATTTAATCTAAAATACGTTTGTCAGGCACAGTCTAGCATAAGGCTCAAGCTTTCTTTTATAGCAAGATATACGCGCATTAAATGTACATTTCATCATAACCATATTGGCTTGAATCTTAGAGAGGCGAGTAAGAGTCCGTTTCATACAACTGTCCGACTGGTCCCTTCAAATGTTAGTGCTCACCGAGCTACTGTCATGATATGCAAGGTCTTGTTTGCAGACTTTGAAAGTAGTCTTAATTTGCTGTATCCAGGCTAAATGCTCCCAAACTTAAGAAGTTTTTGTAAAAGCAGTTCATCTAGATACTACAGCTTGAGACAGAGAAGCTATTGTGCATGGGTGACACTCAGCAGAGATTATGTAGAGACGTTCCCCTCTGTTGAAAAAATGTGTCTGGCAACAATAGTCGACAATGCAATTCATGACTATTTCTACTATCATTTTTTGTCAACAACGTCGACCGATCATTGCTGCTCTAATTAGAATTGATTAGAGGTAAGATTGGGCCTCAAAAGTCCCGCATGTATTAAAGCCCGAACCAGCCCAAGCCCGACAAATTAACCTGATTTGCGGGACTGAGCCCGAAGCTAACCCAAATTTACATATTTCGGAGGAAGGCTATTTAGTTATTCATCCGTAAGTGTTTATTTTTCTTTGTGGAAGATCCGCACACGCAATTGATTCTGTCCCCTTTTCTTTCCGGCCCCCGAATCCAAGCACATGGAGGGGACGAGTTGCTCAAAAGGGGGACTGGATCCACTGCGCGATTCCTCCACAAAAGAAAGATTAAGAACAATGACGAATGCGTGCCAACTGTGGATAATTTTTAATAAAAAAAGTTGGCAAGAGAGAACCCAAAGTAATGATTGACATTTTAGGCTTGAGGTGGGCTTTGGCTCAAGATTTTAACTCGAGTCTTAATGCAAAATTTAAAAAAACTGAAATATACAGATAAAAAAAAAACATGTATCCCTCTTTCATGAAATAAATGGCTGTTTTCTGTTTTTATTTCCAACTTTGTAAAATTGCCAAACGATATTTGCTACTTTTGGGAGTACAGATAGCGATACTTAATAATGTTAAATTATGGATATATGGTTAATCAAGCATGAATTGGAACATATGTCTTAACAAGTGTTGTATAGAAGAAAGCTTGTTCGGGGTGCTGCGATGTATTTGTGGAGACGCCATGACACCTACTAGACAGCCATTTTGACAGGCCAGTATAGCTGCAACATCACAAGATTGGAAGCATCTTACCTACTCATTTATTAATAATTGCAGTGGGGTCTTTTGTTTTTCCTTATATGCCTCAAAAGTCAGTTCTTGGTAGGTCATTCATCCTGGATTGGTGATGCTTGTTTGATAGCCTACAAGATGAAAGATGAGATATGCTGTCTCGTATGTAATTTTTATTCCACTTTATGGCCTCTAAAATCCAGGCAAGGATTGATATTTTTTCTTTCAATAAACGTTTAATAAAAGATCAAGTCTGCATGACAGACTTGCAAGCAGACGATCTGGAGCTGCATTTTGTGATCGACAGCCGTTCTAACACATGAAGGTTACCACAGTCCTAACATGGCAACGTATATTAAAAAATTTCTATTGCACGCAAAATGGGAACATATTTTGTTTCTAATCTTGAAATTTTAAAAGTATCTACTTTTAAACACATTGTTAATTGGAAATACAATTTTAATTCCAATTTTAACCTTAGAGCGCACCCAAGATCCCCAAATTGGCCAGAAATTTGAATTCACGCCTTGTAATCCAATGACCTTATGCGGAAAAAATTGAAAATGCCTTCAATATTTGTGCAATTACTGATTAGTTGATTCCTTTTATCGTGGACCACAATTTCATAATAATGGTGGCAGCAGGGATTGAACCAGAAGGCAATGGTTAGAGCTCTTAATAATAACCTATAGGTCGTTAATGACATGGATGGTTGTTTACATTTGCATAACATTGTATACAACGAGGCGGATGGGTGGCCAGTGCGCAGCCCTGGGGAGAGGTCCAGGGTTCAATTCTAGCTACCGGCCTCCCCATGCGGAGTTTTTATGTTGTCCCGTGCCTGCATGGGTTTTTTAAGGGCTCTTCGGTTTCCTCCCACATTCCAAAAACATGCATGGCAAGTTGATTGGCAGCTCCAAAATGTACCTGGGTGTGGATTAAAGTGAGCAAATTATTTGTCCCTGTGTACCCTGCGACTGGCTGGCTCCTAGTTAAGTTTATCCCCTGACTATTGCCCAAAGGTTTGCTGGGATGGGCTCCAGCTATTATTTTACAGTAGAGAGAATTTTGTTTTACTTTTTCTTATCTCAGACTGAGCATTGTATGTGACAAATGTTTGATTACGTCCTGCCATGCTTTTAAATATTTCAGGATGACTGAACTACTTCCAACAATGCCATTCCCTTCATTCAGTTCAGAATGACTGAATTACTTCCCACAGTGCCTTCCTGGTCATTCAGTTCAGAATTTCATGCGCTATGTTAAGACTTAAAAACACCACAGCCTGATTTAATGTCTGACAATATTCTCGCGGCCTGGCCAAACACTAACATCAACAGTTTAGTACTGTGACTAGAAATTGTGTAACAATGAGATAAGACCTAATGCCTTTCAGCTGTTGTCTATGTCCCTAGCTGTATAGTCGATAGGATCCGTCTCACTCCACCCAGTGCTCTGGGTTTTATTCCTCTTGCATCCAATGTTATTTCTGGCTGATCAATCTTTGTTTCCGTGCAATCATAGCCCGTACAGTAGTTATAATCCCATGCGCCTTATAGGATTGTGCGCACTCTTAATGGAAAAAAATCTCAAATAATTATTACTTGGGCGGTGCCTAATAATCAGGTGCGCCTTATAATGCAGAAGATACTGTACTTGTAATACCATAAATAAAGAACACTGCCTTGTAACTTGTTACAGTAGCTCAGACTCCGACATGGAGGAGGAGGATGAGCAAGAGGAAGTGGAATTTGAGCAACTTGGCAGCCCCTCAGACCTTGGAGGTGTCCCTTGGAAAGAGGCGGTGCAACTTCACGCCCAACTTCGAGGTGACCGCAACAATGTAGACGATGAGGAGGATGAAGATGAAGAGTCAAGTGATGGTATGCCTGTGATCGCATTGTTATTTTTTTCACCTTCCACTTGTGGAAGTCAGCAACATTTCGAGCTGATCTGCTCCCGTTTAAAGTCTGTTTCATATGTAAAGTCTCAACAATTCTTTTTCCACCTTTTCCTTTCTGTGATACTATGTGTTATTATTATTATTATTTTTTTTTTTTTTGTTGGGGGGGGGGGGGGGGGGGGGGGGGGGGTTTCTGCCTTGGCCTGTGGGCAGAAGGGGATTACTACCCTTGGGACAGGGAGCTTCAGTCAGGCCTTTGGCTGGAAAAGTACCTCACAGATGAAGATGATGTTTTTACTTTTAAAGGTAGCAGCACAACTGCTTGCGTATGTATTTGCTGTTCTGTTCGAGTTTGCCCATTCGGGCTGGTTTGGCCTGCTTATTCAGTCTTCATGCCTTTTTTTTCCCTCAATTTCACCCCTACTACAGAAACTTTACAATAACTAATGAATCATTTGTTGATTTGAAATGTACAATTAATGCAAGCCCTTCTCTAGGCACTGAAATTCTCTTAATATTTTAACGTTTCTTGATTTTACTTAATTTTTAATGTTTTGGACCTTTCTTGCAGTTTGTGCATGTAGCTGTGCCTCTTTTATTATTGTTGCATCTTTATTCTAACTTTGACTGTCCCTCTTCCTTCCTCCTGTTATATGTGTCCTGTCTTCCCCTTTTCCGTATTTCTCTCTTTCCCAATCCTTTGACCCTTTTGTTCTTCGTCTACACGAATACACATCCCTAAAACATACGTATGACACCCTTATTCAGCTAAGAACCTACATATTCAGCAAGTCCTCCAGCCTTTGGATCCTCTCATAATCCCGGGTGTGGGTGTAAAGCATGAAGACTCCGAGACAGACGGAGCTGGCCAACTGGCCTCAGTCTTGCAGCCTATTGAGCTCACACAGCCCTCATTGACAGGTAAAAGCACCCTAGGAGCCAAAAATTTAAAGTCGGACAACCCAAGACAAGTTGACCTCACTGGATTAAGGAATGACGTTGTCTAAAGACATCACCGAAGGAGCTTCCTTTTTTGATTAACCTGACTTTTTCTTTTATTTAACATTGCTTTGTTGCCGAAATGTCCAATCTTGTGCTCAATTTTTACATTTTTATTTTAGTCATTTTTTTGTTCTCTTGGGGTGAAAACATGGTTCATGCTTATCCCAGTACACCACGTAACCAACCTTCTTGTTAGTGCTTTTGATTGATTGATTTTATTTATTTTTATTCTGTTTTATTCTTTGGTGTTCTGTTTTCTCTCCCCTGTGTCCTGTTTCTTTACTGTTTTTTCCCTAACACCCATTCCCCATTGAGTTCTATTTTCTGGTTTGAATGTAGCCCCTGCCCACACATCTGCCCGGCAGGAAGCTGTGCAAGTCTGGTTGGATTCATTATCTGGAGGTAGCACAAACTTATGAGGGATCATTATATTCCTTCTAAGACTTATTTGTATATCTTTGGCCGTCTACTGGCTGGCTTGTTGCCGCATGCACAAAGGACTCACACTCACAAGTATGCTATAAGGCTGCTGTTCTCAAGAGGTTGTCTTTCGTGCGGTTTGCCTATGACATATTTTTCACATTGACTTTTCGCCTTTTAAGAGTGCACTCACACCAAGGTTATCGTATCAAGCCCATGCACGCTTACTGTTTAAGTCTGTATTGTAGAGGGCGAGTGATTGTAATCTGTGTCCGAGTATGGCACGGATTCCCAGCAATGTACTCTTTGGGGAGGTTGGCCAGTGCAACACTATTGCCAACACATTCCCTGGAGTAGTCACAGTGGGAAACCTAATCATGAGTTCCCTTATTTTCATGTGATTTATTTTTCAGATTCAGATATACTTTATTGTCATTCTAGTACACGTGTATACAGAACGAAATGTCGATACATCTGACCCGCACAGTTTCCATAAATGTATAGATATAAATAAATGTTGTACTGAGTTAGAGTTTTGAAGTACTAATAATGTACTAAATAATTATGGCTATGTATAGTATTATACAATAGTGCAAAGAGTGCAAGAGTAGCAGCTAACCAGATGTGCAAAATGAACAGTCAGGTAAACAAGTCACTGTACAGTAACAATAACACTGTAATACGTGCAGAGGAGAACAGATGTGCAAAGGAGTGGCTAGGTATATAGAACTCCTAGTAGTGCAAAAAAGACAGATGTACAGATTAGCAGCAGTGTAGACTTACTATGTGTGTGATTGACCATTTAACAGTCTAATGGCCAGGGGGACAAAACTATTGCAGAACCTGGTGGTCCTGCACCGCACACTGCAGTACCTCTTCCCAGAGGCTGGCAGAGTGAACAGTCTATGATGGGGGTGAGAGGGGTTCCTAATGATGTTCTTGGCTCGGGATAGGCAGCGCTTCTGGCCAATGTCCTGAATGGAGGGAATAGACCCATTTGTTAGTAAAAATGGTGGCATTTCTGGCGGACGGGGCCTAGCCTAGTGGCAAAGAGCTAGAGCGAGACGAAATGTCAACAAGCATATGTGCCTAAAGTAATCTTTGTATCATTAAAAGGGATGGCTTTTATGTTAGTTTTAATATCCTAGGTGACGTCACTGCAGAAGCTGCTGACAAAAAACACTTGCACTTGTCAAAAGACAGAGAAAAAGAAAACCGTTGTTGCTGCTATTTGTCATGTTGCATATCTTTATGTTTGACCAGCTGCATGCAGTGTTAACAAGGTTATCGTTGACATTTAGGCTACATGCTCACAGTTAACTAAAGCTAAAAAAATAGTTATTTTGCCAATGTATGAAGTAATATGGACCCAATAGCAACAATCTAATGTTTACTTTAGCCTACCTGTTATTATGTGTGCCCTGCAAACCAAAATCATTTTTGATAAGTGCCAGGGTCCAATTTTTTGGTTTTATTGCATTTTATTACAACTCTTTCTTTGATCAGGAGTGACCGTTGGGATCCTGTAAAGCTTCAATTTACGATAACTTTTTTTCTTAGTCCGGCGCCCAAACACACAACATGACAACATTTTAACATCGAACACCATAAACGGAAGCTTGGTTTTGTCAGAGTTTTGACCAGTGCGGAGTATTGTTATGCCTACAGGTTCAACTGTGATGTCACGTGTGACTTAAGCTATGAAAGGGTCTTTAGTAAGCAACAATAAATGAAGGGCTAGGGTTCTGTATTGTCCAGTTTGCGTTAGATAACATGTAATTTATCTTATTGTTGTTGACTTATAATGTAGCACATTGCTGGTATAGGTAGTTCAGTGGCTTCTTACAAGTCTATTTTGTTCCAGGATGGTGCTCTCAGGTCAAATTCCTCATGTAACTAAATATTCAAAGTTAAAGTTAATGAAACTTAAAATGATAAAAAAATTTCCAACGCTTTATTTGTGTGTACCTGTAGTAGTTTGCATGCGCAAACTGGATAAGATGATGCTGGTGGGAAGCAGTCACGAGCAGTAAGTGGTCACTAGAGGTAGCTTCTGGGTCTGCTCGTGAACTGGATTTTATTATGTGTATCCAGCAAGATTATTCAAAGTTCCTGCGGATCCTTCAAAAGCATTAAAATTCAATATTCTAAAAACGAAGCCTTAATTGGCATTAAAATGTCTTAAATCAAATTTGAGAAAGTTTAAAAAATGTGAACACATTAACAAGATTTGTATTTTTTTGGACTAAAATGATTCAATAACATTTATCATTTGTCTTTTTTTTAATCACCAATTTACTTTGTGGCAACTTATTGTGACCCCAATAATGAAACTATCAAAACAGTGATGTGGTTTCAGTCGATCCTTTCATTGCAGGCGCATGTCATGGGTCTACCCACGATACAAATTGCAGTTCGGACAGAGACGTTTACTTTGGACCATAGGAAAGTGAACTTTTAATGAAAATTTTTTAGACTTGGTCTTAAATCTAATTTCAAAAGGCACCTAAAAAAACGTCTTACTGGTTATTGAATTTAACTTGCCTCAAGCCGTAGGTGTCCTGGTTTCTTAAAAAAAGCTCATATACCGGAATTCTCCTGTTACGAGGTATTTTCTTAAAACGGTACCACTGTACTTTCTACTAAAATGGCTAATCTGTAGATTATTTGATTTTATATCCAGTTGTGTCAAATTGTTGTGTCGCTGCTATAAAAAATCTGGTTTACATTCGCTTAATGCTCAATGCACCTTTATTTTGTAATAAGTCCTGTTAAAGATGTTATTAATGAAAGGTTATTGTTTTGGGTACTAATTTAAATTGTAAACACCAACAACTGCCGTTTATTGCATAACTGCTTTACACAATAATTGGTCTTGCTGTCCCATTTTGCGAAAACATTGCAGTAATGCGGCGTTAAGTGCACACATCTTTATTACCCTTCCACCGCTGCTGCTTTTATTCCATACTACTTCAAACCATCCTTTGAGATAGGATTCATCCATTTTAATGGCATATTAAGTTAAAACCTTTTATAATTAATAGGTGTACGAAAATCGACACTTACTTTTAATTTGAATATTAAAGCTTTTTCTTTTTCCGACGCAATTTGCAGGACCAAAATATTAGATCCACTCTTACCTGCTCTCTTTATTTTCTGATGCACAATAGCTTGTGTTGCAGGTTACAACAAATGACTTAAGACTGATCACCTCTCCAGCAGACACTGGCATACTTTTCTTTTATATGAAAATTATTCAACCGCCACTTGGGAAACTGTCATTCAGCTTCCAGTTGCCCATCCCTTCTCTAACTAATGCTGTAATGCTTCTTTACAAATATAAAAATGGAAGCGCATGTCTCAAGCTGTATTGTAACTCTGCTTTTAATTCCTGTCCAATATTTTTAGTCATTTGATGTATGTATATTTGTATTTTGGAACAACGACTTGTGTTAGAGCAAAATGTTTTCTTTCCAGAGATTTTAGATATTTTTTTTATATTTTTAATCTTTTTGTCGTCTATTTAGTATATTTTATTTTATGTCTTGCTAATTGGAGAGCTATACATATAACAAAAACAATATTTAATTAGTCAAATATTTTTCACCACAAAGACATGGGACTTATTTTACATAATTTCTGTCACACCAGAATATTGCGAGAATGATGATCCGGAAGCAAAAGCAGATAGTCCAGAACCTGGTACGGAAATGGACCAAGGTGAGTAGATAAGAACATAACTGACTTTCTAATTATTGTTTGCAAACAGAAATGACTGAAGACGCGCTTAATGAATTTATATTTTTTATTTGTAGATGAGATCCCCTCTGATGCTGAAGCTGAGGCACGTTTGCACCCATTGATTCACAATGGTGTAATTTGTGAAGACCAATTATATGAAAGTGCAGTTTGGACATCAGGTATTGGTATACAGTGTCAATCGGTCCTTCAGATATATGACATGGGGATGTATGTGATGCATGATTAATGTAAACATATTTGTTGTTTATTTTAGGATCACCGTGCACTGAACCAACTCCCAAAAAAGATGATGCATTACAATCGCCAGTCTTGCCTGCGAAACCTTTTGAAAGTTCGGTCAGCAAAACCTTATGCTATTTTTCACTAGTGTGTTTGTGTAATAGTTCCTAATCCATCATAATTCAAGTTATTCCTAACATATTTTGACACTCAGGTGAAGTCTCCAGGCATCGTTACCCCAGATGAATTGGTTTTTGAGGAACCCAAAGTTTTGCGTTCCCCACCTTCACCCTCACCTTTGACCAAAGCTATTGTTTCTCCTGCTGCTGCCTCTCCAAAGACTTCTTTCTCACCTCTCGTCAAGTCTGTTCCGAATGCCTCTACAGGCTCTCCAGTAAATCCTGCTTTAGAAACCCTTGTTCGATCACCCTTAATGTCACAGGCAGGGTCGCCAATTCGTTCACAGCCTATCCCATTGCCGGAAACACCAAGGTCCCCTTACCAATCAGTTTGCCCTCTCTCTGGTAACCCATTGTCTCCAATTTGTGCGCAGCCTTTGCCCTGTCATGAATCTTCTTCACCATCAGCACCTGAATCTCCTGTCAGGACCCAGCCTAGTACAAAAACCACCTCATCTCCAATGGCAAGAACTGATCAAGCCACGCTAGAGTCTGAAGAATCCTCCACGGATGATTCCTCGTCAAAAAAGACTGACATTATTGAGGAATTTTGGCTGAAAAGTGCTGAGATCCGAAAGAGTCTTGGTCTTTCTCCATTAGATCGTAGTAGCAAAATACTCGAGAAGAGTGCAATTAATAGTCCACTGCAAGACCCCATCCCTTCTACAAAACCAGTTCAGGATGTGCCAGAGGATTACAAGCCTGCTAGTGCTGGACGTACTATTATTCGCAGACTCAACATCACGCTTGAAGGTCAAGTCATTACACCAATCGCTACTGTGGAGGGTAAAACTAATGGTACTAATGACAACCGTACCACCTCTGACTCTATCATGCTAACCCCACCATCTAGTCCACCGCCACCCGTCCCCAATAATAAATCTCCTGCAATGCACAGGCAAAAAAAACACCAGGCTTCTTGGCACACCGGGACAGAAAAATCTCCATGCAATCTTACCAATGAATCCCCGAAAGAAAAATCTCCTATTCCTGCACAGAGAACTCAACTGAGTCCAGTATCCATCCCCAAGCCTGCACCCAGGAAAGTGTTATCGTCATCAGCCGATTTAGCAGAAACATCTGTAGTTGTTATGAGGGAGAAAAAGAAGCCTCGGTCAGAGGAGCTGAGAAAGTCCTTTGTAGAGACAGTGGAAGAAATTCCATTTGCTGATGACGTGGAGGAAAACGTTGATGAACGAACACCCCAGACAAGCATGGATAAGTTTTATACTCCACCTACAAGCAAGACTAGAGTAGACAGACCACCCTTTCACCTGGCTTTAGCAATGGAAAATGGCAAACCCAGTACTCCTATCAACCCGCTGTCAAAGACCCAGAGGGCCAATCAGTTTTCACCAGAGGCTAAGGAAATAGCTGAGGAGAGGATAAGGGCAAGGGAAAAGTCAGTTAAGAGTCAGGCACTTAAAGAAGCAATGACCATGCAGCTTAATAAAATGAAAGAAGCCAAAATAGAAGAAGTTAGCCCACCTAAAGTGCCATGGAGTGTCACCCCAGAGGTGTGTGGAAAAAGTAAAAAGTCTTCAGAAACCTCTGCTGTCAAAGCTTTGGAATCAAAGAAAGGTGAGACTCTACCTGAGCGTCTCTTTAGCAGCAACAGGAGTCTGGACAGTTCTGTAGCGTCATCTGACAGTTCCTCCATGAGTAAGAGCAAGAAACGAAATTCTCTTTTCTCACCTCGCAAAAACAAAAAAGAGAAGAAGGCAAAGAGTGACAGTAGCCGACTCTCGGCTCCAGAGGAGACAGCACCCAAAAACAAGTCTCTGTGGAAGGCAGTCTTCTCAGGTTACAAAAAAGACAAAAAGAAGAAAGACAATAAATCATGTCCCAGCACGCCATCGTCCACCTCGACCACGCAAGACTCTGGGAAGAAGAGCGCTTCTCTTGTTGGAAAATCAGCAGGTAAAAATTGATAATATGGCGCTAAAACACAATGGTTGGCATCAGGTTCAGTTGGTTGACTTGATTGAGTTTTTCTGATATCACAGACCTGAAGTCACGCAGGAATTTGAGCTTCTCTGAGGATTCTGACTTGTCTTGTGACGATGTTCTGGAGAGATCATCCCAGAAGTCGAAGACAGATGTGAGTTATTATAAATGTTTGCTTATTTCTGGGCCAGGATCTTCAAGTAGAGGTGAGTACTTTGAAACCATGCAGTGGAATAAACGATTATTAAAATTAAACATTGAGGATGTCATACCCGAGTGCATCTTAACTGTACTTCCAATTGCAAGCAGTTAATTTTATTATGCAAGAGTTACAGTACACATGTCTTCATGGAAAGCATAATATGGTTTGTTTACGTTTGTGAGCATTTTCAGAGTGGTTCATAAAAAAAAAAAAAAAATACAGCATCTGTCTTGTGAATAATTTCCATTTTAGCGTCACACGGACATCTTTGACCTAGTATCAGGCATGCACAAGGAAGCAATGAAGGAAGAGAAATTGGACAAGGAGATAAGGAGGGAACTAAAGGAAAGAAAATTGGTGAAAGAGAGGCTCAAAGAAAGGGAACCGGAGAAAGCATTTGATCGTGAAAAGGAAAAAGAAGATAAGGTATTTGGCAGGAGCATAGAAAAAATGAATTTAAGGCAAATAACATGTTTTCATACTTTTGAGTTTGTCTAAGATTTTTGTCAAATTTCCTCAAAAGTATTAATTAAATCCATTATCATGTACGGTATTATCATTTTTATCTAGGCATTTTTTTTCTTTTATTAATGAATAATTTAATAGTCATACACAAACATTGTAGAAATTGAACTTATTTCATGTGTTTTGTCTACAGATGTGACACATGGAACAGTTGATGATAGAGTTCTGTGATTATAAGCCATGTTAATGCCTGAAATTCAAAAATGTCTCCTCCCTGCTTAATTCTGTGCGTGTTTCTACTGTTTTAGATAGTTGTTTGAGTTTAGGACATGTAGTCACTTGTCTGGCATTGGAATAAAACGCATTCGAGGCCGGGGCAATTTTCCTTTTTTATTTCTGCCACCATATGTTTTTATTGGTGCACAAACATAAAACTTAAGTCAAATTTGATTGCACTGATAATGTTTAAAAGCCAAACTGAACCATTGTTTTTAAATTGAGATTTCACCCTGAGGTCTTAAAGCCAATAACAAATTATATATAAATAGTGTTTGTAAAAAAGTCAAAAAGAATAATAATAAAGCAATATTCACTGGCTCTGTCCTAATCTCATAAAATTTTGGATATTCAGTCCCCCTTCCCAAAAAATGGCTTGATGCAGGGGTGGTGCAGTCTAGTGCCCATTTGGACGGAGTCGATATATTCTTATTTCAATAAAGGTAAAAATCAAGGCACCAACCTTCCACCAGGGGGCTATTGTAAGCACATCACAAGCAATTATTACATAAATTATTTTAATGTTTTTATTTTTTAATTTTATTTTGATATATTCTTTAGTTTATACTTTAAAGGTATGGTTAAATTTGACTTTCGGTAATTACAATCAGTAATAGCCGATAAGAAATGATTTTGATCTGAAAAAATATTTTTAATTTTCTCAAGGCCTGTAGCTTTAAGTTAACTAAGTTATTATGTGAAAAAATGATGAGGAAAAAATGTTTACAATATTTTGTTACTGTACAGAAAATATAAAAATAGCACTCCTGGCTGCTTGTAATCCAGTGTTCAACTGCTGTTATCTAGCGTGTTTTTATATGTTATCTAGTTCTTTATTTTACTCTGTTTTGATCGTAATAGCTTTAGTGGACACATGCTGTACTGTTTTCCAACTTCCCATTAATTTTGACATATCTTCAAACAATTTAAGGCCTGATTTCGACATGTTTTTGTTATTTGCGTTTTAAATATTAACTATATGCATTCCGTAATTTTTGGACTCTAAGGCGAATATAATAAACCCAATTTTTGCCAGAAATTTGAAAGTGCGCCTTATAAGCTAGTGCGCTTTTTATACACCGCAAAATACAGTGGATACGACTGGTATTGCTTCCAGTAATTCTAGGTATGTTATCATCAGGGTTGGGTAGGGTTACTTTAACTTGATAACTTTCAATTACATTTGGATTACTCCAATGCCAAATATGCTAACAAAAGAAACAAAATATGAATCCAATTACTAAATTTTGTGCAGGCTTGGGAGTAACGGAATACATGGAACGCCAAAAATGATTTTGGCAAGCTGTTTGGATTTATTTTCATTTTGTTTCTGTCGCCTTTTATGTTAGTTTTGCCGGAGATCAAATAGATCACAGCCAGGAGAGAAAGCTTACCACGTGTTGTGAGTCATAATTTTATTCATATTTAGTTTATTTTGTCTTTTATTAGCATATTTGGTATAGAAGTAATCCAAAAGTAATTGAAAGTAATCAAGTTAAAGTAACCCTACCCAACCCTGGTTATCATACAAGGCTTTACAATCTGCTACCTTAATTGTGCAATGGTCAGGGATGAAAATGTCATCCCTTTCTGGATAAATTCACCACCTATGTGAATTGTGTAGTTCATGGAGAAAATGTTCTTGGGGGAATGAAGGGGCTTATAAGACACATTAACTCTTAACATGTGAGACAGTCGAAGCGCCAGGTACATCTCTGGGGATATCATTTGCCTTGTTGTTAGCCCGTTTAGGAGCAAGCTAGCTGTAGAGAATAAATACCCGAGATGAGCAAATTTTAACCTGCTTTAATGCAAGCGACTGGAGGCTAAATTTAGTATCAATATTTTGTTGGGTTGTACAGTGTCCCAGAACATATCTCCTCCACACTCATCTCACCCTTCTCACCTTTGTAACCACCGACCCATTTTCATGCCTAAATGATTCTTCAATCAATAAACTTGGCTAAACAAATTCGCAACCGGAATAGAAGTAGTAGAGTAGTAGCGGTGAGAGCACCAATAACCACTAACTTCCACTGTTACAGGTGACATATGATGAGGCATATGACATTTTCTCATTTTGACACCATTTTTTTCTCACAGTGCCTGGAACATTGATTTGCAGCATACATTCTGATGGTTTAACAGTCTCTCCACTTCTTCAACAACATATGTAATAAATTGGAGAAGTCAAGTCAAGTAATTTTTATTTGTATAGCCCTTAATCACAAAGAGTCTCAAAGGGCTTCACAGGTTATTACACAGACTATTTTTTCAGACTATTATTACACCATCCCCTGATCTGGAACCAACATGAATGCAAGGAAAAACTCAAACCTCAACATGAGGAAAATGAAGAAACCTTGAGAAGGGACCGCACATGTGGCATCCCCCTTTCAGGATTACCAGACAGCAAAGGATGTTGCAATCACAAATAATGCAGAGATATTGTCCACGAAAAGTATAGGTTATTCATATGCTATAGCGTAGAAGTGAGTCTTAAGCTTAGATTTAAACATTTCCACTGAAGTTGCAGATCGAATCTCAGGAGGAAGAGCATTCCACAGCACCGGTGCCCGGATGGAGAACGCTCTCGAACTAGCGGAACACTTCTTGGCTCTACTGTACAAGCTCTTTTACGTACAAATAAATATTACACTGCAACCTTATTGACGCACAGGTGAAGTAGAGAGACTGTTTAGTCTATCATAATGCACTAAGGTAGTCAGTGTTTCTGGCACCGTGAGTAAAAATAGTGTGATAATGAGATAACTAATGCCTTTTTGTGTGTCATCTGTACCCCGGGTGGTCTAGTGGTTAAGTGTCTGAACTCTCACTTGTAGTCTTAATTTCATGCGCCTTATCGTCTGGTGCGCCTTGAGTATAAAAGTGTATGATTAAAGACTATTTCGAGTGGTACGCCTTATAATCAGATGCGCCTTAAAGTGCAGAAAATATGGTATTTTTCCTTCTAATTAGGATATACCACCGGTACTCTTTATTATACCATCCACTTTGTCTTTGTTGGAAAATAGTAGCTTGTATAAATATTCTTGATCCAGTTTAATTGAGCCTTTCACTCATTCTATCATCATATATGTTTGATTACTCATTTTTTGTTGTTTTGTCCTTCCCAAGTCTGTGTATGTCCCTCATGCACTGGCGTTCAAGAGATCATATGCCTCCAAGGTAGTATCACATCCATTGCCATCAATGACTCCCCCTTGTACACCTGATCCTTTACGCATGTTCCGGTTTACTCTGAATGCCTTTGAGCATCTGTCCTAGAACTAACCGTACTCTCTTGGATGCATGACAAGTGGAATCAGGTCGCCCACCTGCTGACACTTACACACCACTGTCAAAACACGATTTCTCAGCACTGGTTTACTTTCAAGCTACAAAAACATCCGCTGATGTCAACGGCTGCCCCTTTCTTACTCATATGATATAAAAGCTGTCTATCTGTCACTGCAACATGGCGTTCACTTCAGCATGGATGCCGGACAAACACTTCCTATCAGTACTATTCGCTCGCTTCTGCCTCCTTCAAGCTTTTATCATGCTTCAAAGTCACTTATTTATTATTCTATTTGGTGGATGTTAACTGTGGTGTATAGTATCAAAATGCATTGCCTGTCACAATGCAATGTTTTCCAGTGTTTAATAATGGTGCAAGAGGACAGAGGAGTTCTATGTATGTACAGCATTTATTATTTACGTTTTAATATTTATGCAAACGGTGCTCCCTGGAGCTTTTTATGTGCTGCTGTTTGCAGAATAACTTTATAAGACACATTGATGCATATATTATGAAACACATTTAAATTACATGAGAGACGGTCCACTTGTTTTTTCAAGTCACTGCACATACTTAGTTATTGTCAACACAATGTCGTTGATGTAATTACATTTTCTGTTAGTGATTTCTTGTTAGACCTCTGCCAGGACGACTTCTGTTTTTTTGGGGAACAAATGCAAAATCAAACGCTTTTCTTACTCCGTTAGAAAACCTACACCGAAGAGGAGCTCAATGCCAAGCTAACGAGGAGAGTCCAGAAAGCTGCCAGACGACAAGCGAAGCAGGAAGAACTTAAGAGGTTACACCGAGCTCAGGTTAGTAGCCCGATCAAATGACCAATTACAAAGTTAAAAAAAAGAAAAGCAAAAAGAAGAAGCCCTGTCTCAATTTTGTAGCTGATCACTGAACCACAATCTTTTATTGTTTGTAAATCATGCCGGTCTTTGGCTCTGTTGAGTTTATCAATAACTTTCACAGCACACCTTTGCTGCAAAAGCAGTCAGAAAGTGGTGATAAAACATGATGTAGATCATTCAAATAAAATGAACCCATTTCTTTCTCAGCAGAAGAGGTATTGGCTGTCCTTTTCAGTCGAGGTGTATTAATAATAATAATAATAATAATAATCAGAGTGATATCATGGTCGTGGTTCTCTTTAATTGTAGGATGCAAACGGTGAAAGTAAGCAAAGGACTGTTTCAAATACAGTCCAAATTCCAACCCAAACCCAATTATTTGAGCACTTCTAAGAATTTCACATACTTGCATGAGCAACAAAAGGAGCTGCAATGATAATTTTGCCAAGAAGATTGCATCAGGAGGTAGAACATTTTTGAGGTTACTTACACCACGTTTACCAACAATCAATTTACGAGTTTACCTTTTTTTCTTTTTTTCTTTTTTTTTTATTGGCAGACAGAATCATTTAGGACACAGTCGCACATGGTTTGGGTTTTGTCCTCATTGCAAAGAAAAAGTAGATGATAAAAACGTATGCTATTTAGTATTCTCTTTTATACAATATACTAATTATTCATTAAGATTCAACCCCCCAACCATACAAGCCTCTGAAAACAAAAACCAGAAAAAGAAAAAAAAAAGTAATAAATGAATTAAAAAAAAAAAAATAATACAATTAGAGTTAGTCACCAGCATAGTACAAAAGACCTGCATGTCAGGGACATGCAGGTCTTTTGTACAAGGCTGTCAGGTGGGAGCATTCCAAAATAGTAGAGCAAGGGTGCCCAATGAGAATAGAATTTACAGTCACATCCTCTGAGATGATATGCTATTTTATCTAATCTAAGCAAAAAGAGTATATCGTGTAGCCATGTTTTAAAGGAACGTGGTTCTCAGGCATTGCACGAAAGGAGTATCCTCCGACTGGCTATCAAAGAGGCGAAGGCTCAGACATTATCCTGAATAACAGTTGTCGGGAGGTTGTCAGGGGACCTGCCAAAAATTGCTATGAGCGGAGATGGATTGATATGTTTTCCTAAAATATCAGAAATGCAACCCAAAAAATGATCTCCAATATTCGGTTAGTTTAGGACAGTTCAGCTTTCCAGTTTTTTTTTTTCAACAAAACATTGAACAATATTCATAAAGCAATCTAGCTTGGTTGGCAAAGGAAGTAGCTCTCTTAAATAAACTGCAAAATCTATAATCCTTGTATCTGAAAATGAAAGTGGCTGACCTTTTCACACCAGGTGAGTTTGATGGTAAAGATTGGTTGATCTTCTTAGAAGAGGTCTTCCAATTAAATATTTCATAGAATTCACGGAATTGTGGCTGTTTAATCACCTGGCCAGTCCAATGAAGAGAAAGAAAAAGATGAATTTGGTGGAAAAGTTTGGTTTATTCTATAGTCTGTCTTGAGGACCCTAAATATAAGCTGCAACCCAAATCAAGAAAAAATGCCCACTTCTAAGATGTATAGAATGAAACATAGTTTAAACCAGATAGTGGAATATATTCCCTTTTTTAATGTAATTTTTTAGGACAAATAACTACCACAACCAAAGCGACTTCAAGTAATTTCTTTCAAAATGCTTGAATGCAATGAAAAAGCATGCATTGTAAAACTGCATTTTTTTTGTTTGGCGACTCTTCTGCTGTCCATCAAAATGTGAACTGCACTCAATATTGCTGAGCGAGCAAATTTGTGTCAAGCGTGGCAGCTTGTGCTTTTGTGCCTAAAATGAACAGCAACCTTGCAGCCGTGATCCATAATCTTCAGCCGAATATTGCTGTAAGCAGGGGCCGGCAGAGCGCATGTTAAAATGGGGGGAGGGGTACTTATGGGATTTTCAGATATTGCAGGGGTTTTTGGTCCCCATTAATCATGATAAACAGATTACAGCATATGGGTTTCTCCATGCTCATCATGTGCATACAAACTTTACTGGTCTTTTTCTGTGGTATGTCAACTCGTTTTTGCTGGTTATTATTACCATCTACTGTTAAGGAATGTGCATGACCCTCAGTTATTTTAATTTTCTAAGCAGTTTTTTTTTTTTAGAGGCAATGGCCTGTCACCCACTAAAAAGAGGCTTGCGACCGACATTAGGGTCCCGGCCTACAAGTTGAGAAACGATTCTAAAAGGGATCTGCCAATCACCGATCCTCTAAAGTTAAGGGAATCGGGGCTAACAAATCGACCATCCGATAAATCAGCGACCCAATAAGGGTGATGATTCTGACTATTTTTATCATCTTTGGTGCCATCTATTTTGATATTCACTATTCATTCAATAGCAATAAAATATATCTAGGAGTGTGAGCTTGCTTGTTTGATTTTTTTTTTCAATGTTCTCTGTAGTTTGAGGGGTTAAACCATATCCTAATTATTTATAATGTGTCTGTCAGTGGATTTGAAATACATAGTTATGCAATGTTTTTGCACAACTAAAATCTCATCTGACCAAATGCACTGAAAACTACTGTATCCCCTGGTGAAAAAAATTCACTCTTGTGGTTTGTGCAACGCATCTGCAACATTCCTCACAGGCTGCCGAGTCAGCAACTTTTAACTGTGCACCAAAGGGCCTTCTGTTTTTCTCCAGCTACCACATGACACTGATTAAATTTGCATCAGTGTGAAAGTAGAGAGGAACTCCACAAGTTAAGCCTCTTGGTTATCAGATTGAACATATAATATTATGTATTTCACATGTGTGTGCTTCACGGACTTAGTTTGTTTAACAAACTAATTTCTCATGTCTTACACTGCTTGTTTGGGAAGGTTTGGCTTCTCTGTTTGTTGATACACCGTTGTGATGTCACTATTATTTACAGATTATCCAGAGGCAGCTGGAGCAGGTAGAGGAGAAGCAGCGGCAACTTGAGGAAAGAGGAGTTGCTGTGGAAAAAGCTTTAAGGGGAGAAGCAGGTACTTGTTCTCATGCTCTTTGGTCTTTTCTTTTGTTAACTACATGTGACTGGGTACCTGAGAAGTCACACTGCTTCAACATCAAAAGTATGTTCAAGGTATTTTGTAGCATTCAAACATCGCAGCTTTGTAGCTTTTTTAAATTTTTGTTTTTTATTTTTTGCTACTGCTTGAAGGCTCACCTTCCCTGTCTTGGGACGCCTTGTCATAATTTGACATTTATTTGTGTTGAGCTATTCCACCTGCTACCAAAGGAATTACTTAGTAGTAAAGTCTACCGATTAAGACTCACGTGAAAAATACCTAAGAGTTGTACGTGGAAGATAATTTAGAACTCGCACAAACATTTTCCTTTCTCGCGACAAGCCAATTAAACAGATTTTCTCTTAAGAAATTTACAGAAAGCATAAACAACAACTTAATTGTGATTTGACCTCACTGTTCGTTACATTATGTGGATTATACAGAATTTAAAGGATATTGTTTTATTTTTGCTAGTCTACCATATTTTATGGTAGTATGATATGATGGTCTTGTATCATATGTCATCATCAAGTATTGCTAGCGGATTCGTTATGATGCCTAAAAATCACCATAAAAGCTTCATACAATTATATTGGACAATATTGTATAAAAGTCCATTTTTACTTTCAAAGTAGGTCAGCTATGCCATCACTGAGCATGAAATACATGGAACTTTAGCAAAACCTTGTAAGTTAAAAATGCATGGGACTAAATAAAAAATAAACTGCCCTCTATCTGAAAAAGGTGAACAAAAGGGAGAGTGCACTTAGCAGGAACCCATCCTCTCACCAGAACCCTTATGGTATATTTTGTAATGGATACAAGACCAAGTGACTCATAGATGATTAAGAGCACAAGTGTTTTAGTTGAAGTATTTACACCTTGTGGAATATATTATTGCTTTTGTGAGTGGCAATAAGAGTTTGCTAGAACTTTAACGATGGACTAATAGGTTTTGCACTTTGCTGTGAATCTGTTAAACTGTCTATTTTATATTATTTAAACATGTGAGTAACTGTACATCGTTCTAATTTTTTTTCTGCTGTATCATGTTTGCCACTCTACTTCCTTAAAGGAATGTACAAAAGTACATACACATTACCCAAACAACACAAAAGAAGATCAGGTATTAGATCCATTAAAGTTTATTTTCATATGAATGACATGTGACAGTGTTGCATCGGCTCCATCTGTGGTGACACTGCAGCAGTTCTCCATGTTTGGACGTTGTGATATGTCCTTAACATTTTGCCATCATTAGTGAAGCTGCATGTACTCAGGAGACTGTGTGTTACTGCAAACATCTGTGTGTGCTTGTTCTGAATGCATGTTGTGTCCTTCACTGTTACCCACAGGAGAGAACTTTTCTATTCTAAACTGAGAAAACAAAAAGTGATTAATATACACAATTGTAGGCTTTTCTTTTCCTTCATTGAATGCAAACGGCAATCTACGTATTATGTGTTACGTGTTAAGTTTGAACAAGGTTTTGGGAACCGTTTTGACTTGGAGCCACAGGAGAAAAACAATGAAATTTTTTTCCAGTGAAAGCAACACCAAATATTTTGAGGAAAAAATTTAACAAAACCGTCAAACCTGATCTCCAGACAGAATCTACCGTATTTTCCGCACTGTAAGGCGCACCTAAAAGTCTTAATTTTTTTCAAAAGCTGACCATGCGCCTTATAATACAGTGCGTCTTATTTATGGATCAACATTAAATCACAAGGTCTCGCAACTTACGCAACAGCCGCCGACTCGATTTCCCCCCGAACGTGGAGTAGTCCGCGGTGTATGCTGGGATTTATATACCGGCGTTTCATTGGCTAACCAATATGTCAATCATCATTTGAATCGATCACTATTGGCTGAAGTTATTCGGAGCCTCGGATTGGCTAGAGCGCCAAAACAAACCCTGCAATTGGCCGAAAAAGATGTATCAATCATCCGTTGAATCGATCGCTATTGGCTGAAGTTATTCAGAGCCTTGGATTGGTTAGAGGGCCGAAACAAACCCTGCAATTGGCCGAAAAAGATGTGTCAATCATCCGTTAAATCGATCGCTATTGGCTGAAGTTTTTCGGAGCCTCGGATTGGCTAGATGGCCGAAACAAACCCTGCAATTGGCCGAGTTTAGCAATGGCTTAGCAAGCTTGCTAAAGTACACCATAAAGAAACATGTTTTATTAGTCTGTATTTGCAAATAATTTACTCTCCTGGATTTACTTCACTCACGGTTGTAAGAAGACCATGATTGCATATCATTATTGAACGTGAGAACTTAGGTGAGTTATGCGGCTTTATATTTTCCCAGTATCTTGTTTTAGAACGATCTTGATGTTGCTGTGATGAGTTGAGTGAATTAAACTCAATTCCAAGTGTTTATTGTCATATGCACAGTAAAGTTGCGAGCGAAAAAGAAAATAGAAACTTGGCATTTCTTGAATCCCAAAACTTTAACCTTCCGAATGATATTTGAAACGATGCATTTGAGTGACATTGTACGGACACCGCATCCGCACGTGTCTACGACACGTATTTGCTTCTTTGCAAGCTTTGGGAATGTTAAGGGGGTAATCAGTTGGACTGAATCATCTGACTGTTTTGTCGACGTTCCCATTGTAGCGCCTTATAATCCGGTGCGCCTTATCTATGGAAGATATAGGACCAAAAACTATTTTTTTGGGGGTGCGCCCTATAACCCGTTGCGCCCTATAGTGCGGAAAATACGGTAATTCTTCAGTGCGTTTTCTTTCATTTTGTGTTGTTTATTGATTTCATAAAATTTGAAATAATAATAATAATAAGTAAGGCTGCAACAACTGATTTTTAAAATCCCTGGCTACTAATTAGATCGATTCGTTGTATCACGTGATTTATGGGCCATTAAGTACTTTAAATCAATGCAAAATAAGTGGAGTGACAGGTCGCATACCTGTAAATTTATTTGTTTTCCATGTAATTTGTAAATGGTGTACGCCGTTTGACAGATTTTTTTTACGTGGGGGGAATCATCTTGCCCATTTCAGCTTTAATACAGATGGTCACTGGTAGCGGATGAGAACGCCGTCGTAGATTGCTAATGAAGATGCAATCTGTGAAATCCTACACTGCTACGCATAATGAGCAACAATACATTTACTGCAAGTGGGGAATGAAGTAAGAAAGATGCTGAAAGAATTGTTTGTTTTGTTTATTTTGTAAATAAAATAAACTTAATTTCACCATCTTTTTTTTGTCCTACATAGTATGTCTTGCTGTGAGTAAATGGGTGCTGCGTTGTGTTTGTAAGGTTTTTCATTGCTTGATTTCGGGTATTTCAATCATTAATAAGGTTAGCAATTGGCTGAGGTTGACAGTTATAGGACCAAGAGACTGTTGATACTTATGCACTTACTGTACACTTAAAAAGGTTACTGTAACTTTAAACAAACATACACACAAAAAAATGTTAATGGCGCATCGTTTCCAATTGTTTTGCCTGTAGACGTTTGCATGCGCTAACTGTGACCAGCTGATGCTGGCAGATTTTCTTTTGTTTAGCAAGCAAGAGTTTTGGTAAAGAAATCTTAGAGTTTCTTGTACCACTGTATTCAATCCGTAACATGCATTTTCATTCTGAATTGTTTTTATTTTGATAACGCAAAATCACCAGAAAAGTCCAAATGAAGCTAACAATGACAATTATGAGCTATACAGTAATTTGATTTATTTGATTACACTGTTGTGCTCATGCTCACAAACTGTGCAACGCACTTTGGTGAAAGCATGTGATGACGTGTCTTTTGAGTGTCCCTTCAGGTTAATGTGTACATGTGTGGGTGTTTGTGTACATGCATGCTCATTTTCGGTGGATTATCCGTGTGCCCCTTGTAGGGCAGTGTGACATAACTCATTTCTAATATATCCCTGTCGTTGTAGACTATTGGGGAGATTCTAATTACAGTGAAATCCTGGACTTGCATCTGGGCGGTATGTATTAGCAATCTGTCGCGTATAGACTAACCTGATAGCTGACTGAATCTCTCCCCACCCAACTTTTTGTTTTCCCTGGGATCTTTGTACACATTTGCCTTCACTGACTGGCTGATTGTTTCTCGGGTCATTTCAATACCGCCTCCATTCCACCTGTCTAGCCTCTGGCTGTCTCCACATTAAGAGTCGATCAGACCCATAAGATTCTGATTTCCATGAAGCTGCAAGTGAGGCTTTCAGTGCTCACTCAGAGCTCAGGCATCAGTTATGCAGCACAACACAGCATCATCATGTACCTAAATAACATGAAGTACATATCTGCACCAATTTGAACTGCAACACAAGCAGCGGCTGAGTACAGTAAACAAAAAAAATAAGAGCCTCAAATAATGGCAGGTGTTTTTTTCTTCAACATATTTCTTACACATTCATACTCTTGCAATCAAGTCTTGTTTTTCAGCATTTTTTAACAAATTTAACTCTTTTGTTGTGCTGTGGTTATGATGATTGTACACTAAATTAGACAGAATAAACAACTTCCAGTCAGTTAGTATGACGTAATCTTTTTCATGGAGTGGGGAATATTCGAAGATTAGCCTGTGTACCATGAGACCAATGTGCTTTTCGACCCATTAACATTGTCCCTCAGTGTAAATAATCTTATTCCTAGTAAATATAGCTAGTCCCGTAGTTGTGTCCCGTGAGTTGTTCCTCATATTGCTTGAGTTGCTGTTACCTCAACCTTTGTATGCATGTCTGCCAACTTCTGACTAAACTCTCAGCCTTTATTTAGTCTTTAATAGATTGTTTTTAGTCTCTAGTTCTCCTGATGGACTTGACATTGTAAATGCATTTATTTATTTTTGTTAATATTCGAGAAGATTTTTTTCTCCAGAAATCTGCCGTGTGAGGAGGTGTGTTTTTACTTCAAAAGTCTGTACGTGCGTGTGGCTGGATGCAAGAGACCACATCTACAAGGCTCATGACCAATGTTCCCTCTAAGTTCTGCGCGTGCGCGATTGCCGACTGCCCAGACCTGCCTGAAATTGCAAAATTTAAGTAGTTAGCTTTTTAAAACAAATAATATTGTTTTATTTTTTATCACCAAGACATTACTATATAGATACAAGTGTGGTTCACTTTATTTATCGCCTGCACAGTTAGACTACGTTGCTATGTGACCTTGTTTTACCTTCGTGACTGCATTAATGTTGTCGCGCAAGTTTCTGGCTTTTTTAGGGAGCGGCTAGTTTGGCTTGGCTCACTAAAAAGAGCTGGCTCTTTTCGGAACTTCAGATTGTTTTTGTTTCTTTCAACCATATATTAACAATTATTATGTAACATTATGCACAAATTACACAAATTAGGGGAAAAAAGAACTAGACTGAAAACAAAAGAAAAAAATCAAAAAAGAGGAAAAAAAGAAGAAAAAATCAGTGGAAAGAAAAAAGTGAAAAGCTAGGAAAAAAGCAAGGAAGTAAATAAAATAAAAATAAAACTAGAGAACAAAAGAAGAAAAAAGGCAGGATACAAATAAACAAAACTGGGCGAAAAAAAAAGAAAAGATTAAAGAAAAAAGAGTTAAAAAAAAGGAAGAAGAAAAAGATCAGGAAAAAATACACGTTTTTTTCTTTTGGGTCACCCTCCGCTACTTTCAAATAATTTATGAATTACATTCAAATGATTTATAAATTATTTGAATGTAACAGTCAATCTTTTTGCCAAAATTGTACTTTCCCTTAAAGCGTGTAATTAAATACAGGTCTATATTGTGCACGCAACTATATAAAATCACAAAATGTTACTATTATCTAACAAAACTTTTTTTAAACAGAATTGTCATGTAATAGTTGTAAAAACAACTCACATGTGGGTCGTGCAACTTTTCCAATATTATATTAGCCAATTCGGTAATATGTGAAAAAAACATTTACAAGTATTAACTCAACAAAATATAACTTGATTTTATCTCAGGTTTTGTAGATGTTTGCTTATTATTTGGTTGCCACACTTGGGATGGATGTTGCTCAACGTTATTCGAAGCTATGCTCACAGACTCTGATTACTCAGACCCATGGAAACTCAGAGGGAACATTTCTCACAACTATTCTTTGTTTGGCCTTGGAGCTTGTTTGTACTCACCCACATCAAGAACTGCTCGGGGTTTGAACAAAACGATACGCTCACTTAGCAGAATGGCTGTACCTCTATTGACGTAGTTTTCATAGACTGGCTTCCATTACTAGAGCTACAGTACGACAACTTTGCCTTTACAAAGTTCGTGATGGTCAGAGGATTTTATTTAACATTAAATATTGCAAAACATGATTTAAAATAACTTCTTATTGAGTGTTTTTGTTTTAAACATTTGACAGCTTTTAGCAATTAAAAAGTGTATATTTATATATACAGTGCAACTGTTTATTGGCATCTATTACTTTTCTTGTGTTGTGTATTGCTATTGTTTCAGTCACTCTGTAACTTAAAAGTGCAAAAGGGAATGTTGGTGTTCTTCCATATGGGTTGTTGGCCTTGTTATCAGGAGAATTCCTGACAGGGAATCAGTCAGTATTGTACTGTTGTATTTTCTTGACTCCGATCTGTTCTTTCAAATTCTCTTGCCAGCTTTAGATTCCGAATTCAGGACTATTATGAGGATCTAGTTGTGCATTAGTTTATGATTTTGTAAAACATGATTTATATAATCAGGGGTGAGCGATTGGATGATATTACAGGCTTCCTTGAAAAGTCTTAATAGCTAAATAACTCATTATTCTAAAATTAAGGCCTTAATTGGCATTAAAAAGTCTTAAATCCAACTTTAAAAACTCTTAAAAATGTGAACACTTGAATACGATTTATATTTGTTTGAACTAAAAACATTTAAGAACATTTATCAATTGTCTTTTTTTAATAATTCACCTATTTACTTTTGTGGCACCACAATATTGGAAGTATAAAAACGTTGATGTGGTTTCAGTTGGGCCTGTCAGAGCAGACACATCTCTTAGGTTTACCCACAACACCCATAGTAATGCCGGAACAGAGATGTTTACTTTGGACGATTGGAAAGAGTAAATTTAATCAGTGTTCATTTTACCTCTGAAAAGTGATGGGTCCCGGGGACTCCCATGCTCAAAAATCTATGGGTCCCAACAGAGATCTATGGGTCCCCAAAATTTAGTGTTATCGAGGTTAAAATTGTAAATCGGCGACTAGTATATAATATAAATGTATGTATTCATTCAGTTTTAAGCATCACAGTTTATTAATACAAATCAGTTATCACTTCAAGATTTTTCAGTTTACAACAATATTGTACATTATACAAAATAATATTGCTGAAATAATTATATTAACCTATATTTTCATTCATTTTTTTAATCATCACAGTTAAGTTAAGTTAGTCATTTTCTTGCTAGGAGTATTCTTTTGTTTATTTTCTTTCGTCGAGTCGTTCAACAAACTTGTTTTCCTTGCCTGACGCGATCTTCTGAAGAATTTCTCCGCTGTTTTTCGTGCCGGAAGTATTGCCGTTGTTATCACTTTCTGCATTATGTTTCGACTTATTACCGACACTGAAGAAATTACCAATTTTGTGTTGATTTTCACCTTCCCTCTACGACAACCACCACAACAATGACGTATTCTCTAAGCAACGAGAACTCGTTTGCTGAGATCGGCGTGCAGACGAAAACTCGAACCGTGAGACCAAAACAACAATGGCGGATCTGCCTGACGAAAAGTTCGTAGTGCGGTAAATCTTTGTTAAAAGAAAAAGTAATCGGGTAATAATGACAATTTTGTGTCAAAAAAGTTGCGTCCCGGGAACGCACATTGATTTGACACTATGCGTCCCCAGCAAAAATTATGCGTCTAGGACGCAGGGACGCGGGCAAACGAACACTGTTTAATGAAAAGTGTCTGTCCGGCAAACGTTTTTCGCCTGGTTACAAGCTGTGCCAGGTAATGTGTACAAGGACCGATGTATTGTATGCAAGAAATATTTCTTTGTTTCGTTTGTTTCAATTGTGTTTTTTTTTTTCTTGATTCGGTCCTAAATTTGATTGGACAGTACCCGTTAACAGAATAAATTGTTTTTGTTATCAATTACAACAAGATTTGGAGGTTGTTAAAAATCCTGCATGTTTGATACAAATGTGAAATTTTGCACTATTCACATCCGAAAACAGAATTGAACTAAAACAAAAGAGTGGTAATAAAATCGAGATTGCAATTCCACTAAAAAACGGATTTATATTTTTTTTGTATTTTAACCATATTGATTACAGAAATTGTAAACGCGCTTCAAAGATCACCAACCAATCATCAAATTAGCAGACATGTTTGAAATACAGTATAGATGTTTTTCTAAGTGAATCCTGTGGCGGTTGAATAATTTCATCAATAAAACTTAAACAGCATGCACGGATCAGCATTTTATTGACTTCCAGTCAACAATTCTGGCCCGATCGTTGGATTCTGCTTTAATGCAAATTTCCAAAATGTATTCATTGTCTTTTAACAAGTTCTAATAAAATAGCACGTAAAGTTGAAGTCAACTCCTGACTTTATCGTTTTATGGCCTCGTACTATTTACTTTTTGTGTAATATGAATTATGCAGCTAAATTCAACATTCATTACTTCACTAGTACTTACTGGACAATATCAACACGTAATAAATGGTATTCATGATATACAAAAACGTAGCTCTTCCATGTCAAAATTTGATTTGCCAATTGTTCATGTTTTTTTTTTTTTTTTAAATTTTCAGATTACATGTGCTCTTTGATCATAACAATCCACCTCCTTGATTTCAATCGGCTTTAAATGCCTAGGCAAAGCTGATTCTTAACATTTTTGTGATGCGTTTTTTAGATTACTGTTTGTTCTACATTACTATTGAAAAGCTATCTGGTTTTTGTATAATGTTTGTTGAATGTTTTTCTTCAACAATGTTCCACATGTAGTATCCACAATGATTTTTATCAATTATAACCCAAAATATATTGACTTTACTATTTTACTACTACAGCGTCAACAGTAATGTTGGCTTATTAATTAATTTTGTAGTGCCAAGGATATGTATACTCTTCTTAGGTTCAAGGATAATTTCTTTGTGTCAAAACAGATGTTCTAATCCCTAAAATTATTTTTACAAGACACTAAAAGGTTTCCCAAATTTTCTTATAAGCAAAAAAAATGTACAGGACATTTTTAGAATCTAGTTTCAAGATTTACAAATATGAGACATATAAGTTAAAAAGCTGCATGTGCTGATATGAATTAATGGTGTGAATCCAGCCTATTCATTTTTGCTATGGATGCCTTTTTTGGGTGGTGCCCTCAAATGGAGTAAATTAATGCTAATGCATCTAGAACAGTTTGGCTCTGAGGCCTGATGCAATGCAAATTTCCAAAATGTATTCATTGTCTTTTAACAAGTTCTAATAAAATAGCACGTAAAGTTGAAGTCAACTCCTGATAGATTAGTAAAATAATGTAAACTTCAATATTTTTTTTAGCTTACCGTACTTTTGCAGGAAGGACGCTGCCTGACCTACGAACGAGTTAGGTTCCGGACAATAGTTCATAAGTTGAATTTGTTAGTAAGTTGCTTCAGTGCTATATTCTGTATGTTTATGGTTTATATAAGTATGTTTAAAGCTTGTATAAGTAACCTGTATTGTTTTGTACTAAAAAATAATAATTTAATAAAATAAATTACTCTATAAAGATAAATAAAGCAAGGTTTTACTTACCTTTGGGACTTGCGCGTTAAGAGGTCCTCCTCCGTGGTAAAAAGTGGCTGAAAAAAAAGCGTTCTGACCATTTTCTCAACCACATCAAGCTTTCTTATTCCACTTTTGTTTTAAAAGAAACGGCTTGCCTCTTCCTTACACTTTACACCAACCATATTGAATGGATGCACGAGATATTAAACAATAAAAACGTCAAAGTTCACAAACCAGGAAGTAGAAGCCAGGCTCTTCATAGAGCCAAGCGGCGGAAAGCACTCCAGTACTGTCCTGTACTCGGAAAAAGGCGCACACAATACAAAATCAAATTTACAGCAATGTCCGGATATTTTTCAACATCCCCAAAAAAATGCGTAAGTCGAATGTTCGTAAGTAGGGAAGCTTTTCATTGAGCCTACCTTTGTAGCTTACCCTACATATCATAACAAATGATGACAACAGATATTTTCTAACCAAAACCCATTTTTTTGCAAACAAGACAA